>NC_033624.1:15062694-15362694 GCF_001540865.1 Ananas comosus | reverse complement strand
AAAATGTAACGGGAAAGATAAAAAAATAAATTACAGCTGTACCATTTTATGTTAGTTGTGTATAGTCATGTGGTAGAACAAAAGAAAATTGGCAACTAGCCATGATTTAAGTAGTTGCAGTCTTGCGCAGAGCATGCTCAAGAATGCACAACCACTTGCACCGGCAGAAAAGACGCTTAAAAAGCCAATAAAATATTGCCTTTGGTGACAAAAACATGTGATAACTACTTAAATAGGACCGTATTTAATATCTAGAAGAGAAAAACAGGAAAAAAAAAAAAAAGAAAAAGAAGAAATGTGGCAAGTCAATTAACTGAGAGCAATAAAATCACTTGGCAGAGTTTTAAGTCTGACCTGCAATTAGAGGCCCGTGATTTGTCGACCCACCGCAGTCTCCTGTACTCGCGCAATCCGTGATATCTACGCATCCGTATAGCAAATTATAAAATATAACCGTCACCGTCACCGTCACCGTCACCGTCACCGCAGAAGCATATAATCTGATCACGGCAAAAAGAAAGAACAAAACAGGAGAGTTCAATACTCACTGTGTACGCATGAGCCGACAAATGGGCTCCAGACGAGCCCCGCGACGCAGAAGCATCGCTTGACATTTGATGTAGGGTCAGCGGCGCAGGTGGCGTTGGCGCCGTCCTCGCAGTCCGCCTGCGAGCTGCATATCGGCTCCCTCGGCGACGCCCACTGCAGCTCCACCCCGGAACTCGCCCCCCACCTTGTAAGAGAATAAATAAGCATTAATTAGCGGCTCGAAGGAAGTTTAACAAGAGCAATACCACTAGATCTACAGTCCAAGACGTGCGAGATGTAATTAATCCTACAACATTTTTATTGAAAGACTAATTAATTTTTTTCCTCTAGTTTTATTCATTTCACTAAAAGTTAACTAAAAACGAATTAGTAAATTTTTGACACTTCTGAATAAGAAATCATAAAAACTAGAGCTATTTTTTGAGCGTGGACTTATCATTTACATGCTAACAAACACGCGGTATGATAAAACATCCTATCAATTTGTGTTTTCCTGCATGCCTACTTATTAAGATGATGATGTGCATTATTATAAGCTGACCAGCGCCGTTTAATCATTCAATAAAAATATAAATTAAGTTACAAGGTGAGGCGACCAGCCTCTTTATTAGAGGGGGGGTGGAAAAAACTACAGTAGTAGCAAATTAATTAATTGACGTGGTACTGGACTAATTAGTTTTTAGGTACCTGGCGACCGGCTGGGAGGGGTCGAGGTCGACGAAGCTGCGGTAGCCGGAGCAGAACTGGGAGGTGACGCGCACGGAGTAGGAGGTGGAGGAGCCGCCGGCGACGAAGGTGCAGCAGATGGGGGAGTTGCGGCAGGCGGCGGCGGCGGAGCCGGTGGCGTTGGCGTAGACGTGGCAGAGGGAGTTGGAGGAGCAGTTGAGCGGGGAGAGCAGCAGCTGCGCGGAGCAGTTGAGGAGCATGATGGTGTTGCTGCTCGTCACGTTGAAGGGGAGCGACGGGTTCAGCTGCAGCCCGCTGTCGTTCAGGTCCGTGGACACGCAGGACGCCGGGGACGCGAAGGGCGCCGGGGCGATCACCAGCCGCTGCGCCGACGCGCGGATGGACGTGATCGGGTACGAGGACCCGTTCAGCGCATCGAAGAACAGCGTCGGTGTCGACGGAGCAGACCCCCCGCCGCCGCCGCCGCCGCTGCTGCTGTTGCCGCCGACGCACCGGATCTTGTACGACTGATCCCCGCAGCCCACGGACGTGCTCAGTGGAAACGGCACGGGGGTCGAGCCGCACGGGGGGCACACTTTTGCCTCCCCCAGCTGAAATGAACATAGCAGCAGCAGCAGCAGCAGCATCAACAACAGAGAGAAGAAGAAGAAGAGAGAGGGAGAGGTTAATTTAGACATGCAGCCGGGCTGAGAATTTTTTTGAGGATTTTTGGATGAGGAGCTGAAAGGGGAAGAAGATGCAGAGTGTGATCAGAGATAAGAGCGGGGAAGAACAAGGCTAATTAAGGCTAGGTGGGGGGAAATTTTTTTTTTTTTTTCTCTCCTTCCAAATAGTAATATTTAATGTCGCAGGTGGGAACGCATGACTGGTCAGGATATATATAATTAATTTTAACATTGCTTTATATTTGCAATTTTAAAAATCGCCTGTGTGAGAAATAGGCGGGTAGGTATTTAAGACTTCAAATATTAATTAAGTTCTTCATCAAAGTAAACTGCTTGAAATTAATTTGGACTGGCCGGAGCAAAAAATTTTGATTAGGTGTTCACTCGATGAGGGTTTCAAGTTTCAATCCAATGCAGCGCAACGTCCGATCAAATTAATTAGTGTCCGAGAACTAATTAGCTAGGATGGTTAACTCCACAATTAAGAGGAGAGCATTAGATTAACAACAATTAATCCAAAGTATGATTAAATTAAATACTATAATAAGAAGCGCTTTGCTGGTTTCCCTCCGGTTTTGCTTCGGTGTGAGGCGACTTCTTTTTGGAGTCATCGACGATATTAAATATTTAACTCAGGCCGTGTGCCTGTGTGGTTGGAATTTGACTATTGTGTCCATATGACTTCAACGTTTGACTTGCGTGCCTCTTCAGCGACTGGGGATAACTGGGCCGGAATTATCCGGCCCCGTTCAATATATATATATATATCATCGATAAATTGATATTAAATATTTTTTAAAAAAATATCTCTTCAATTAGTCTATCGTCCATTCAATTATATTTTTAGGTGAGAAAAAAAGAAAGCGCTCAGAAAAAAAAAAAAATTTGAAGACTAATTAGATATTAACATGTTAGCGCAAAAAATTATAATACTTTTGACCGTTTTATGATGTGATTGATGTGAAAGAAGTTGTGTATATGAGACGCTTCAAACAGGGGGAGCACTCAAGCTTGACCATTATCACTATCATGACATTTGCCTAACCCGAATGCCCGGTGGCTGTACTATCTTCTAGATATTCTGCACAGTGAATATAAAGTATTTTATTCATTTTAGAGTACTTTTCAAGATATTTTATTTTTAACTTTTGAATACTCTCGATGGATAGATTTTTTTTTTTTTTATTTTATAGCTAAAATAGTATGAGCGGATCTAAAGAATAAAAGTAGCTACTTTAAAAATATTTTAGTTTATTCCGTTATGAACTATAAATATGGGATCTAAACACAAAGGCCAACGAGTAGAGATCACTTTATCTGGAAGTTCAATTATTGTCACTGATACTGTGGGCTGGTTTGGTTGCAGCAAAATAGAATAATTTTTTAAAATTCTAAATACTGTTTAGTAGCGACTGAGATTCACTCACTTAGGGACACCTGAAATTTTTTCAGCTAGTGTGTCTTATTTTTTGTTTAAAAAGTCTAGTTGTCTCAAATTGTAGCTTAATTCATCATCTAAATGAATAAGACGACAGTATATTATCTATTCTAATATATATATATATGTAGGCTGGGGCTACTATACTCTTATGAGTATAAAGCTCCTTGTACTCATAAGTTTTTAGCCTTCGGATAAAAAAATGTGCGGTTAGGATGAGAGTGGTTACGGTTAGGTTGATAGTGGGCTCCCTAGGGTTGAGTGGGTGGTTAGTTGAATAGTATAATCTAACGGGTGAAAATGATTAAAGGGTAGATCTAATGGCAAAAAATTTATAAGTACAAGATGCTCTATACTCATAAGAGTATAGTAGCCGGACTCTATATATATATATATATATATATAGAATTAGGCTGGAATACTATTAATAGTAAAACGCTTTTTTTACTATCAAGTTTTTAACCATTCGATGAAAAATTATAGGATCGGGATGATATTAGTCGGATAGAGTTGAGTGGTCCCTAGGGTTGAGTGATCTCCACTGGATTATAATATTTAATCCAATGATTAGAAATAATGAAAAGAGTTGATCCAAAGGCTAAAAAACTAGTAGCAACAATAGAATTTTACTACTAATAGTAGTCCGGTCCAACTATATACATATTTATATATATATATATTATATTATATTATAGTATATATATATATATATTATATATTATATATAGTACTATATATATATATATTATGAGTCGGCTACTGTGTTATAATAGCCGAAGCACTTGGTGCTACCAAGTTTTCGCCGTATAGGATCTATCCTTTTGATCATTTTCACCCGTTAATCATATTATTAAACCAACCACCAACTCAACTTTAGGGGCGACATCATTCTAACCGCACATCTCTTAATCCAATGGCCAAACTTGGTTAGTACCGATGACTCGTACTATTAATGCATAGTAGCCTATTATATATATATTAATTATATATATAATTAATATATATATATATATATAATATATAATATATATATATAATATAGATTACTGAGGTAAAGATGGAAAAAAAAAAAAAAAACAGCGGGAACAAGGGGCAAACGTCAACACCGTTATAAAATGCTACTAGATGAGATGTTGGGAAAGGCACTCCAAGTTTATCCGTAATTAATGGGATGTGAATGCGGGTTTCAATTTGGAACTACCAAACGAATATGGACCCCATTATTGAACGTGCATCGATCCTTATCCATACTCTTCGTGGTGTTGCCCATTCTTTTCGCACTTGGTTATCGACAGGTCAAATTACGTTCGGATCGGTCTCAATTCCACATATGAAACTTAAAGCTCAGCTTACTCCAGGGCTGGTTTATACTGTTAGCCAAGGAGCCAAGGGCCCAAGATGTTTTTGTTTGTAAATTATTTATCTTTGCAGAAATTCTTACAGTTAAGAGAAAAATATTATCCACACCTGATGGTCCTGATCTATCTGTTTATCTTCGGCACGGCACCTTTCCAATCTCGCTTTCATTTCAATTGGTCCTCACAGTACATTCTCAAAAAAAAAAAAGGAAAAAGAAAAAAGAAGCAATTTGGATGAATATATTGAAGTCCGGGATAGAATGGAGACATGTGGAGATATGGTCCACGTGATGTACAGATGCACCGGGCACAATCAACAGTTTCTACAACTTGGGCCGGTTTGGACTTCTCCTACGTGGAGACCTTCTTTTGCTCCAAGAAGCCCAAGTTCGGAGACAAAGCCCATGAAGCAGTTGTCCAAACCAGGTACTCGGCCTTAAATCCCAACACTAAAGCCCAAAGGCCTTTCGGGTCGGGTGGTGAAAATATTTTCGACTCCACCCAGATCCGGGCTCGAAATTCGCGCCCGCTTCTCCGTGCCTCGCACGCCGAGTGCACCGCGACCACCCCGCGAACGACGGAATCGCTTCACGCGCACTCCCATCCCCCCTCCCTCTCCCTCTCTCTCTCTCTCTCTTTCACTCTCTCCGTTGATACTCACTCCCTCGTAATTATAAAATAAAATCTCCATGTCTCCGTCCATTCGATCCCTCGCTCGCACGCGGAGCGTGGCGCGAAAGGTCACCGCCCCCGAACCCCAACCCCATGAAGGCCCTCGGCACGTGCGGCGGAGAGCTCTTCGCCTCCGCGCTCCTCCTTCGCGTCTCCGTCCTCGCCCTAACGTCCGTTGTCTCCTTCTACCTCGGCAAGCATTGGTCCGACGACTCCTCCGCGCTATCTCGCATCTTCTTCTTCAACGGCCCTAATGAGGCCGTCTCCTCCGTCGCCCTCTCCCCCAACGCCAACCTCGTCACCAATGTCTCCTCCCTCATCTCCAACGACACCTCCGAGATCCTCGCCGACGCTTCGCCGTCCCTCGAGGCCGCGCCGCCGCCGCCGCCGCCGCCGCCGCCATTGACGGAGAGGATTGGGGTCGTCGACGAGAACGGGACGATGAGAGCGGATTTCGACTTCGATGCGGATCTGGGAGGCGATTTCGACGAGGCGGGGGCCGAGAACGAGACGAGCGATGGGGGTGGGGCGGCGGAGGAGAAGGTTAGGGTTCGGATCGAGAAGTTTGAGCCATGTCCGGAGGCGATGAGCGAGCACATTCCGTGCTTGGATAACGAGGAGGAGATCAAGAAGCTCAACTCGACGGAGAGAGGGGAGAGGTTCGAGCGACACTGCCCCGGCGAGGGGAAAGTGTTGGATTGTTTGGTTCCTGCTCCGAAGGGTTATAGGAGCCCAATTCCATGGCCTACGAGCAGAGACGAGGTATGTGTGCTGATTCCTTTCTCCGTTTCTGTCCATATATCTTCTATTCCAGTCGATTAGAAATGCAGAGGTCGAAAATGTGCATAATACTTTTCCGAAACGTAGAGGTCGATCAAAAATGGTCGTGGTGGCAGCAGCGGCTGTAAATGTTATTTTAGCAACGTGGTTACAATAGCTGGTTGTTCTGTTCTAAGTCAATGCAACAAGTTTGAATTAGCCTTTTGTATTTACCTGGATAAAACAAAGTGAGCTCTCAGTATGATCTTGTGCCGGACACATGTCATGTTCTACTATGACACCCTGTTTGAGATGCTTCCAACTCATGCTATTACAGGTGTGGTTTAACAACGTACCGCATACTCGCCTGGTTGAAGATAAAGGGGGACAAAATTGGATAACGAAGGACAAGGATACGTTTAAATTTCCTGGTGGGGGAACCCAGTTTATTCATGGAGCAGATCAATATTTGGATCAGATTTCTAAGGTCACACTATATTTACTGATTTGATCTTGCTTCCTATATTCCAATGCAGCTTTTGTTATCTATCTATTCTAATATTACACATTAATGGAAAAAAATATTCTAATATCAAAATCAGATGGTCCCAGGGATTGCATTTGGTAATCGTACAAGAGTTGCCCTGGATGTTGGATGCGGAGTTGCAAGTTTTGGTGCCTTTCTGCTTTCATGGAATGTGATCACTTTGTCCATTGCTCCAAAAGACGTCCATGAAAATCAAATTCAATTTGCTCTTGAGCGCGGTGTGCCTGCAATGGTAGCAGCTTTTGCAACTCATCGGCTGTTGTATCCAAGCCAGGCGTTTGACCTAATTCATTGTTCAAGATGCCGAATAAATTGGACCCGTGATGGTATTTCCCTCTCTTGCCGTGCTTATTCTTCTTTTGCATGTTGGCTAGCTTCTCGTACTTTTATTTATGAAACTTCTATTCTGAATAGTTGTAATGTTTGGAGTTGGTGAATATTGTAGCAATCTCCCCAGTTATATATTCCTGCTGATGGTTTTGGGCCATAACTTGTAATTTCAATTGCATTTTACCACTGGTTTAACCATTCTGAGATATTTGCATTTGTTTTCAGATGGAATTTTGCTTCTTGAGGTCAACAGATTACTTCGAGCCGGAGGATATTTTGTTTGGGCTGCGCAACCTGTTTATAAACATGAAGAGAGCCAACAAGAGGCATGGAAGGGTACATGGTCACAATTCTTACAATAGTTCAGTAGTGGATTATGAACTTTATCTTGAATGCTGTCTACTTATTTGGTTTCCTTGTCTGTAGGTTCTCATCATCATGTTTGATCACGAGTTATTAACTAAATATTGATCCTAAACTACTTCCCCCATCAAATTTATGTTCTAGAATTTGAATAGTAGCTGTATCTCTTAATTTATCTTTACCGCGCTCAAAAGTAATGCTACTTTACTGGCTATTCTCTTGGGCAAATTGATCTTGATTGGCTTTAAGCAAACCTATTTTCTGACCACAAAATAATCATTTCCATAGTTCAGGATGCTGATTCTATTTTGTGTTTTTGTATGTTTTTCTTACACATACGTTTGATACAGAGATGGAGGACCTTACTTCTCGTATTTGTTGGCAACTTGTGAAAAAGGAAGGATATATTGCCATATGGCAGAAGCCTTTGAACAACTCTTGCTATTTCAGTAGGGATTCTGGAATCCAACCTGCACTATGCGATGCGGATGATGACCTTAATAGTGTTTGGTATCTTCAAGAACTTTCTAGGAAACTGTTCCATAGTGCAATCACTTATAAAAAAATAGTTCAAGTTTCATGTTATTCCTCCTTCCTTACTATCCTAGTCTTTTGCCTATTCATCATTTTTTCTTGTTTCTCTTATCATTTGTTTTGCTAGATGTTTTTAAAATTAATTTTTTAAGTATTCGTGGGCTATCTGCAGGTATGTGAACCTCAAAGCATGTATCAGCCAACTTCCCGATAATGGATATGGAGCAAATATTCCAGCATGGCCTGGTCGCCTGTATGAACCACCACAAAGACTCCAAGAAGTAGACATGGATGCTTCTATAGCTAAAAATGAACTTTTTAAAGCAGAGTTGAGATATTGGAATGACATTATTGATGGCTATATCCGCATTTTCCATTGGAAAGAATTGAAGCTACGGAATGTAATGGACATGAGAGCTGGATTTGGAGGGTATAGAATTTCTTCTGTTATGTTGTTCTGAATGCAACATAATTACAATTATATGGCTTTGGTTGCTCTAAGAAATTTATGTGAACACCTCAGAAAGATCAGTGAAGAAACTGAAGGAACACTAAGTTAGCAATATTTTATATATATATATATATATAAAAGATGTTCCAATTGAAAATAACCTGATGAATATGCAATATTTACAAGAATTGCACTATTTCACTGCGTTTGTGCAGTAGTTAAAGTCTGTGATTTGCAATATTTACAAGAATTGCATTTATTTCACTTGGCATTTATGCAGTAGCTAAAGTTCATGATTTCATTGTAACTCTGTATGGAAGAGCCTTTATTATTGACTGATTCGTTATCTGAATAAAACTGTTTGAACAGACTTTTATTTGAAGCAGTCATGTTTTAGAAATTGTTTTGTAAGTTGAACTTGGTCTGAACTACTATATTCTTAACTTTCGTTTAAGTTACATGTAGAACCATTTGGCCCTTGGCTAGTTGGGCTTTCATACTTGTGCAAGTCCTAGTGGGCTGAGACTGGACCCACTGCAGCTTCTCTCACATGAAGAAACTTTTTGACTGATTTGGTTTCTTATATTTATTTCTTTTCTTTAATCTGCATTGTGATTTCTTTCTTATATTAAACTCTGTAGTATTCGTTTTCATTTTAATACTCAATATCTGTTATGCTTCAGATTTCGACAGGACAGAGAAACGGCATGAATTTTACCAATTTTATTGTCCTTCAGCACAATAAATATATACTTCTTTTTCGGAATTTGGTGGTCCCTCAATATTAATATCCTTGTTCATTTCGTGCGCAGGTTTGCAGCTGGATTAATCGATCAACAGTTTGATTGCTGGGTGATGAATGTTGTTCCAACCAGTGGACCCAACACATTACCTGTAATTTATGATCGTGGACTAATTGGTGTCACTCATGACTGGTAATTTGTTGTCATTCTTGCAGCTTTATTTTCAACTATATGCTATTGTTCTTGGATGTCATATGCTTTGTTTGGTATTCCGGTGGCTAAAAGCACCCATGATTATGTTTTGGAAGGCCAAAAGAATTCAAAATCATTTCCACTATTCCCTCCTCCAATGCTATGAAATTGTGGTGCTGACCATCACCGTAGAAGCAAGCAACTGCTAACTGCTTGCATCCTGGTGGTGGTTGCCATTGCAATTTTATAGCATTGGAGGAGAGGAAGATCGGAAGAGCTTATAAATGTTTTGGGCCTTCCACAGTGTAAATGCATATGCTTATGAAAACGCAATCCCAAACTAGCCCATAGATGGAAATCCAATTGGTGTTTTGGGGCTGCAGGCACATTTTCTGTCAATTAGTTTCAATACAAATTGCTTTATTTTTCTTTTAATGGTTTTTACCCTCCACTATGTCCCTTTAATGGACTGAAAAGTTGACTTCTGATAAATGTGCTTGTGCCTCGTGTTGAAATTATTTTTTGTGTTGGATCCTTTGTATCGTAATCTTTGTTAACAAATTAGGAAGTGACGTTTGAAAGCATCAATATGTAGTCTTTCTCATATACTTTCTTTTGCAGGTGTGAACCATTTGATACATATCCAAGAACGTATGACCTACTTCATGCATTTGGCCTTCTCTCCAAAGAGCAGAAAAGGTAGTAACAATCACCTGCACCAAGCTTGCTAACTATATGTCATGCTCATGAATTCTCATGCTCTTTTCCTATTTTCTATCCACACTGCACACTTGCCCTTCATTGCTCGGCCTGTTTGGTAAAAGGCTACGAGGCCTATATATAATTGGGTAAATTTATGTATTTCAAATTGGATCAATGCCCTAAGTTACTGCTCATGCTGATCTCTTCTACTGACAGGTGCAACATATCAGTTATATTGTTGGAGATGGATCGCATTCTAAGGCCTGGTGGGATCGTTTACATTCGCGACTCAAAATTCATCATGGATGACATTCAGGCCGTCACGAAAGCCATGGGATGGAGGAATGACCTCCGCGACACGGCCGAGGGCCCATATGCAAGCAGGAAAATATTGATGTGCCAGAAACCGATGGTCCATTCTTAGAATCTCCGCACCTTTCCTTGTATCCTTGTGGAGAGAGGAGCTTGTTCCCTTTGTCAGGTTGTGGCGCATAGGAGGTTCCGAAGTTTAGCTGTAGTTTGCCTCAGAGGAAGAAGATGAAATTGTTGTAGCATTTTTGGCACTCCTACTTAATTAAAGACCCCTTTCTATGATTTTTTTTTTTTTTTTTCGTGTTAGATGTGGAAGTGATGTAAGTGTAGCATGTTGATTCATACGTTATTGATTTTGTTAGCAAAACATGGATATGGTTTGGCCGGTAAAGCTTTTCTTGCTTAATCTGTTGTTTAAAATATATATATATATATATATATATATAGAGGATTACACTGTTACTTCATTTCTTGAAAATCATTCAAAATCTATGTTGGTGGTGATGATATAAGTGAGACTTTTTGGAACAGCTTTTTCTGCTTTTAAATGCTGACGCAAAAAGAAAGGCCCATCTTGTTGGGTCATAACGAAAATATCTGTAAACATTAACATTAACAACTGCAGTTTAGTATCTAGACTAGATTTAAATTGGTGAGCTAACAAAAGCCAACTAAAAAAAATTGAGACAACCTATGTAATATAATCTATAGCTTTCATTAACGCCACTTGCAAGCTTTTATTATGGGAGGACGAATCTTGTTACGATGATATTGCTATTTCTGTCACCATCTGTTGTCTCCACCCCATTATACTAAACCCCCATCGAGTAGTAGCTGTTGCTTGTCAATGCTGTATCGCAGTTGTCGCTTGTCAATGCTGTATCGAAGTTGTCCCTTTATCCCTATTGTCGTTGTCGTCCCAGCATTAATCTCAGTTTTTGTAAGGCTAAACCTTTTTTTTTCTTTTTCTGGAGAGTAAAGTGTTACTTCAAAAAAGTACCAATATGATGCATGCATAACTTCATAATTAAACAAATATGCAATTTTAATGACTGATTTAGTATCAGAATAGCAAGTTGACGCAAAACATCATAAACATGATAAAGTACCAGAGCCTTGTAATTTATGGAGGTGTGTACACCAAAAACTTTATATTATACATATGTGTAAACACAGCATAGGCTTCTTTTATTCATGGACACTATTCTTAATAATAATAAGAATAAAGTGGCAGCTGCTAGCCAGCCACTGCACCTGCCGCACGTTGCACGAGATTCCGGCCCGCGTGAGCCGGGTCAGCGGCCTGTGGGCCACGAATTTGGGAAGTTTCGAAAATTACAACACCGAAAATACTCCCGAAGAACTAAATAATAACTGTAACAATTCCAAAATGAAAATACGAAGGCAAATTAATTATATTGGATAATAAAAATAAGAATTGGTTGATTGGATATAAAAAAGGGCAATTGACAAACGGAATGACCATTTAAAAATGAAAAAGAATGATGCAAAAATAATAAAAATCACTTTATCCAGATAGGGTGGTTATTTCAATTAAAAAGTCGCAATACATAAAAAAAAATTTAAAATTTAAAACTTAAAAAGTCTAGATATTGTAAATTAATTTTGATGATACCGATCGCTGATTCAAATATCCTATTGCGCGAAATAGTGCGGACTTATTTTTGCATTATGTAATATAAAAAACTTTTATATACATATGAAGAATAATCTGCAATTTCAGTATTTCTTGGTACGTCAAAGCAAATTTTCCAATTAAAAATATTTTGCCATCGCGGGCCCCGGCCCGCGCCCACAGAGTGGGAATTTTCCTGTCACTCTCTATGGTACTATGCATATATTATATATGTATATATGTCTCTCTCTCTCTCTCTCTCTCCATATATCTATATATATAAACACCGTATAAACACTCTCACGCTCCATTTTCTCCGCCGGTCTCGGCCGCTTCTTCTCCGACATCGGCCGCCGCCTCCGCCGCTCCTCCCCACTTCGCCACCATTCTCCCCCTTCCCTTCCTCTCTCCTCTCTACCTCTCTCATCTCCCTCCATTCACAGGATCGATCTCCTCATCTTCGTGAAGCTGAACAATGGCGTCTCTCCGCGAATCCGGATGGGAGGTCCGTTCCCTCCTCTCCCTCCACTCTAGATTCGTCTCTGCTTTTGGATCCGTGTGGATCGCTTTCGATCTCGAGAGGCCCTTCTCGTTTTGCTGTATTTCGTTTTCCTACGATCCAATGATGCTATTAGAGGATCTAGACCCTTAGTTCTCGTCCGCGCATTGCTGATTCGGAGACTGATGTGGAGAGTCTTAGCTATACCTCGTATCTCTGTTTTCGATCATTGGCAGGAATTAGTAGATCTCTACAAGAATGAAGAGTTATTATTAATACGATTTTGTTACAGAAGTAATAGAATCTGATATTATTGTGGATCGTCTCATATCGAGAAAAGGGTTCTGATTCAGAATATAAAAAGTCATGCATATAGCTGTAGTTTAAGCATTTGCGCAGATTATTTGAACCCAACGAGTTATTATTACTAGTGGGCCGGATCATTACGCATATAGCTGTAGATTCTGAAACCCTGTGGTACATGAATGGTTATCTGGTTATCTCTTCATAATTTTTGTTGAGATGATTATCATTGTTTGATTTGGTAATTTTGTACTATAACTTATGGAAGATATTAGTGTAACCTACCATCAATAATCTGTAATATTGTCATGTTTCTGTAGTGTACGCTTTCCTAAACCTTAGGAAGATCTTAATGTGAAACCTTTTTTCTGTTTCGAGGATCTTTCCACAATTCTAAAAGCCTTGATGTTAGGTTGATAGCCTCTGAGAAAATAGCATTATTGACAAATCAAAGCGTTCGAACCTGCTTATTTGGAGAAAGATTGGGTAATGATGACTGCTCGCTAGTGTTTATGTTTTTATTGTTTAATGTTCGATTTATGCCATGAATCGGCAGTGACGTCACATATGAAATTCGAACTAGGAGGTGGTAGTAACTATGGCTTTGTGAAACTATTTGAACATCAATTAAGAACATACAGGGGAATTGAGACTCTAGTACTCTGGTTGGATCAATGAACTAGATAGCTTATGTGCAGTAAAATGTTTTAATTTGGCTGTTTGCTTTATACCTATTTATCTTCAGTGTGATCGGATGGATCAATTTTCCGAGTATTCTTCATTTTATTTTTTTGTTTTTTCTTTCTTTTGTGCTGCAGTATCTTATAACCCACTTCAGTGAATTCCAATTGGCTACAATTGGCACTTTCATAATGCATGAAAGTGTCTTTTTCCTGTCTGGGCTTGTATCTATATTCTTCGAGAGGGCAGGCCTTTTCAGCAAGTACAAGATTCAGGTTTGCTTAGCAGAAGTGTCCCTTTTGTATCTATTATTGTTTGTCCTTGAGGTCAACTTCTTCTTGCGGTATGTCATAAGCTGCTTTTAAATGCTTCATTTGAAAATTCCACGTTTGCAATAACTTGACTGGATTGAAAAGTCATGTCTTTTTCTTTGGGATTATCTTTGTACTATCATTGGTTCACGTCGCATTAAAGATCTTAGCAAATCATTCCTTATTTTTCTCCCCTTTTTGCTTCTTCCAAGCAGGGCGTCTTTACAAGTTCTCTTCTCTATGCAGACGTGTATATGCAGTGTTGACCCATCTATATTTGTTTGCAGAAAAAATTGAATACCCCAGAGGCAGAGGGAAGATGTATTTTGCACCTAATCCTGTATCATGTTGGTGTGAACTTTCCTGTTATTATGTTCTCCTATCCTGCTTTCAAATACATGGGCCTGAAAAGCAGTCTTCCATTGCCACCCTGGTATCTACAGGTTTCCTTTCACAAGCTTCAAAATGTGTTTCTTAATAAGCATAATATTTCTAGGAAATACTGATGCAATGAAGTTTTTCACTTTATTCCTGAAGAATCTAAAAACACTTAATCTTGCTTATTTTGACAGTACAAATGGAAGAGTTGAACATAAATCAGTTATGTTTAGTTGAAACTCCTTTGTTGTTTGCAGGACCGCTGTTGTATCTCAAATAATATTCTATTTCATCTTGGAGGATTTTGTCTTCTATTGGGGTCATAGATTGCTACATACAAAATGGCTGTACAAGCATATCCACAGTGTTCATCATGAGTAAGTAGATTGCTTTCATATTTTGTTCATCTGTTTACTTTCTTTATTGAATCAATTATTTTCAGGTATGCCACTCCTTTCGGATTGACTTCAGAGTATGCCCATCCTGCTGAGATATTATTTCTTGGTTTTGCCACTATTATTGGTCCTGCCCTTACTGGCCCTCATCTATCAACTCTGTGGTTATGGGTGATATTGAGAGTGCTCGAGACAGTTGAGGCTCATTGTGGATACCACTTCCCATGGAGCCCTTCGAATTTCGTGCCACTGTATGGAGGGTAAGCTAATAATACATATCTAATCGGACAGCCTTCCAGTTTATGTGATGTCCTTCACTTGACAATTAACTTGTTGCCATTACAGTGCTGACTTTCATGACTACCATCACCGGGTGCTGTACACGAAGTCTGGGAATTACTCATCCACTTTCATCTACATGGACTGGTGAGTTGAAATTGATTTTGCTGTTATAATATGTAGTATTGCACTCAGATTAACCTTTCGGAATGTGTCTTACTTCATAGATTGAGCTGTGTTCAGTTCGCAACGTTGCATAATCCCTATCTGGTTGACTAACAATTTGACCGGACCCATTAAAGAAAATTATTAAAAAATTTTCTACTTATCGCAAAATTTCTAGGCGACTCCAAAATGTTCTATCAAACAAAAATTCGCATAGGATTATCTGATAAATAAATACTATAACGGGAGTAAGTCGTATCATGCCAAATTTCCTCATTCCTAAAGTAAATGTTGCTAAATGGGTAGCTAGGCCTGGCTTAGCTCTAGTAATATACCCTTTTCAAGAAAGGAGCATGCGCTGAAGCTATGGCTATTTCTTATAAGAAAATCAGGTATAACGGACTATCTTTTGATATTGCACAATTAGACATTTGTATTATAATCTCTGGCGCTGTAGCTCACAAGTTCATCAACTGAAACTTAGCGTCTTCAGATTGCAGACATGATTCCCTGTTATTTTGGATGGTATTGATCTTGCTAACCTACATTGACCAAAGGATCAAGTGATAGGAGTATCAACAAATTCAATTTTTTTAAATTAGGAAATTTCAAGTTTTTTTTGCAGATAATGTCATTGAGCAAACATATCTCTTAAACCATACCAACTTTTCGTTATACATAAAAATTCGAGTTAAGCTGGAATGCTATCAGTAGCAAATGCGTTTTGTTACCACCCATTTGTTTTCTATGATGGAGCTCCCAAATCGATGATCGGTATCGTTGAACATGATCTATACCATTTAAAGCATTTTGAAACCAAATTTTATATTTTTTTCGATATTGTTTTCTTGCCCATCAAGTGGACGCAAAAATGAATGGCTAAAAATGAATATCCTTTAAAAAGTGATGATAGGAGTCTTGTAATCAAGATCAAGATTCAAGAATATAGATTTTATTCTAAATAGTTTAAAGAATTTTCTAACCAAAATTCAATTGATTTGGATATCTTTACACCGTTAAATGAGAAAACGTATTATATCAACCATTAAAATTACAAATTTTGAAACCTTTTGATCATTAGGCCAATGATGTCAAAAAAGATTTGAAATTTGATTTCTAGATACTGTAAGTGGTATAGATCATGTTCAACGATGCTGATCGTCGATTCGGAGGCTTTATAATTGAAAACAAATGGATGATAACGGAAACCGTTTGCTACTGATAGCATTCGAGCTCAACTCTAAATATTCTTTGCAAATTGCCACGAGAACTTTGAATATTTTTTCTGCACTATGAAGCATGTGCTAGCTTTATCCTCTCACTTTTCTCATATTCCGAGAACATGGTTCATAGAATATCGGCATCTTGCTTTGACACCGAATTCCTCTTACGGTTGTTCTCATTCTCTTATCTGAGGATAATTACAGCTTGTGGCGGTCTCAAGGAACTAGATAGCATCTCAAGACATGTTTTTTGGATTCCAGCAAACATCCATTTGCTCAGTGTCGCGATTCCTAGAATCATCACTCCTAATTGCCTTATTATCCATTTCTGTTCAGGCTATTCGGCACGGATAAAGGCTATCGAAGGCTGAAGGCACTTGAGGAACAAGAAGGCAAACAAAGTTAAGTAGTTGGATATATTCTTTCTAGCGCTCCAAACCTGTATAATAACATTTGTGTATGTTGCGCCCGCCCTTAATTTTTTTGGTCCCTCTCTCTCTCTCTCTCTCTCTCTGTTAA
Source organism: Ananas comosus (assembly GCF_001540865.1). Classification (NCBI taxonomy): domain Eukaryota; kingdom Viridiplantae; phylum Streptophyta; class Magnoliopsida; order Poales; family Bromeliaceae; genus Ananas; species Ananas comosus. The sequence continues at coordinate 15,346,003 of NC_033624.1, read as the reverse complement.
TTGAATGAGTCCCCCCTGCTCTAATGCGGTGTTGAAGTTTTTACAAAGGATTGATGTAAATACTCCTGGCGTGCTCTCTCTCTCTCTCTGTTAATTGAATGAGTCCCCCTTGTTCTAATGCGGTGTTGAAGTTTTTACGAAGGATTGACGTAAATACTCCTGGCGTGCTCTTTCATGTTCTGATTCTAATGAAGTTTCTGAGGGACTATAGGAAAGCACGATGACTTTCTCTGATTGCAAGATTCAAATTTATCAAGCAATTGATCTGTTGTTTTGCAAGGTAAATTTTCTCATTTGGTAATGTGGCCTCTGGATGAACTTACTGGTGGTGCAACGGAATTTTGCTAAGAAAGCAACAGTGTGTGACTGCAGATTTTGTTGCAATTCAGCGGGTGGGTGCAGAGTGCTCCCAAATCTGAGGAATTGTTCTGGAAACTGTCGTTTGGTGGGTGCTCCCACATCTGCGTAATTGTTCTTCAAACTTCGTTCTAAGCAGCTCTCGCACAACTTGAGCGGCCAAGAGAGCCATTGCCTGGCAGCGTTTCAGAAGACGCATTACTCCGGACCGATGTATCCAGTAAAAATGGCTGTGGCGACGCCGCTTTGATACCCCGTTGGTTTGTCTCTGAACTGATTCCATTTTTGGAGTAAAATGTGAATCCCTAGCGAAGAAACTATGATCATAAGGATCGCCTACCACTATTATGCCCTAATAAAAGATTTCTTGAGGAAGCTAACCTTGCAGAATCAGCAAAACACTACAGTCATACTAGTACTAGAGTATAACATTAATCGTCTTGCATAATGCATCTCTTCATCAGTGTTCATTAATATAAACAAATGTTGCACAGGAAGAGTGCACAGGAACTGCAACGGAAGCTTTGAGGTCGCGTAGAAGATGATCGTGCTTTATCACAGTGCTCTATACTCATACCACAGGAATTTCAATTTTCCCTACTAAGATTTTGATACCGTAATAGAGCGTCCTTCGAAGCTCCCAGTTGCATCATTCCTTTTCTTCTGCTAGAATTACAAGGATTACACCAACAAGTCGTCGTATAATAATAAGAAAATAAAAAATAAAACTTTAGAAAGAGGGGGGAAATTAAAAAAAAAAAAAAAAAAAAGGAACGAAGGATCTAAACATTCATCCCCGTATCCTAGTGATGCAACAGTATTCGCTACAAATCCCTTTTCCTGAGATCAACGACTAGCACGCTAATATTATCTGCGCTCTGCCTCGCGAGCGCCAGTTTCGTCAGCAGCAACGCCGCGTCTGCGCACGCCCGGTCCGATCCCAACTCCCTCTCCCCATTAGCAGCGCCGCCGCCCCGGCCCCGCAGGCACGTGCGGACGACGTCGCAGGCCATCTCGTTACTGACCACGTCCCACAGCCCGTCGCTCGCCAGTATCAGGTAATCGTCCCCCTCCGTCCTCTCCGTCACCGTCACCTCCGGCTCCGATGTCACGAACGGCTTCAGATAGCTGTCCCCTGTTCCATCCCAACATCGAAACACCAAATCAGCGTACTGCACAAGCCACAATGGCCAATTGGCAGAATCGGAATCGGAATCGGAAAAAGAAATCAGTTCGCTCACCGATGGCTCGCGACATGGCCAGCACTCCCAGAACCCGCGCCCCGTCCCAGTAAATCACCCGCCCGCCCGCCGCCTGGATCCTCTGCAGCTCATCCGGTCGGTCCGGCTGCCATTTTCCAAACAGGACAAAATCGTCCGTCAGTCGCGCAAATTCAACAAATTTAAAACACCACCTCACGGAGGAGGTTGATTTGATTTTTGATTTTTGATTTTTGATTTTTGAGATCTTTCTTCTTCTTCTCTACCTTGTGGTCCGAGGAGAGGGGAACTGGGACGCCGTTGCGGCAGAGCACGGCGCGGGAGTCGCCGCAGTTGGCGACGACGATGCGCGTGGGGCCCACCACGGCGACGACGGCGGTTGAGCCCACGGCGTCGCACTTGCGCGTCTGAAGCTCGCACCGGCACCGAGGGTTCCGGGATCCGCTTCCCTGGCCCGGCCCCTGCACCTCCGCGTCCATCCTCGAGAAGCTCCGCTCCATCGCCTCCCTCCAACCGCCCTGCGTCGGTGACGGAGCCCCCTCTCTCAGCCGTTCGATCTCCTCCCCCACCACCTCGTGCATCCGATCCTTACACGACATCGCCACCTACGCAACAAAGACATTCATAATTAGCTCGAAGGATCGAGAAAGAAAAGGAGGAGGAGGAGTAGGAGGAGTAGGAGTACTCACATGAGAGCATCCGTGGCCGTCGAATACGCCGAAGAAATCGAACCTCCCTCCCCGCACGAAATCGGCGCGAATGGACACGGCGTCCTCCATCTCCCTCCTGCGTCCGCACACGGAGATCATCCCGAACCTCGATCCCTCATGAGCACGCTCCTCCTCGATCGATCCCGCCGCGCGGGGAGGATCCCCGCTCATATCCCCGCTCGATCCGCTCCCGACCGTCCCGTCGCTCGCCGAGCCCTCCGGATTCGACGCGGCTCCCTCCGCCCTCGGCCGCTTCTTCCTCGACTCCTCCGCGGGCGCCATCGCCTCCGCCCCCGCCACGAACCTGAACCGCCGCATCTCGATCCTGCGGCGCCGCGCCGCTCGCGAGCTCGCCTCGCACGGCTCCTTCGTCGCCGCCTCCGCCCCGGTCGCTACGTCGCAGCATATCTCCGCCATGGCCAAGCCTCACCGATCTCCTCGATCTCCTTCGCCTCCTCCTCTCCTACACTCGACTTCGACTTCGACTTCGAGGTGATAATAAATGGCTACACACATGGGGAAGAGGAGGAGAAATAGGAGGAGGAGGAGATGCAACATAAAACGCCTCCTCCGCGGCCCCGACAGGTACGTTTGGTGTGACGTCGCCCTCTACCGCCCCCCCAAGCGGACGCATCGTAGCCGTCCATCAATCTCCCCCCCGCGCCTCTGTACTCTCTCTCTCTCTATCCCACGACGCGTGTGCGGCCTCCGAGGATGCAAGGACACGTGTCCAACCAACGAGCGCGTCACAGCTGTCACGGCTCCTCACCTATTCTGACACGCATGTGGTGCTCTCCTTACAAAAGGTCAGTAGCGGGCGATACGGGATTTCTACCCTCCTTTTCCACCTACTAATTATTTATTAGTTATTAGTTATAGTTATTTATTTATTAATTATTATTAATTTAATAATTTTATTATTTAAATTAAATTAAAATTCCCGTTACTTTACTCTATTCGAAACGTACTCTCGGGGGGGACATGTGGCTAAATCCTAGTAACTCCTGCGGTGTTGCCTGTTTCGGGAGACGGAGAGGGTACGCCGAATGTTGACACGTCTCCGAGTCGACCAGGTTGACGATGGCGCAGAAGCAAGGGAGAGGTCGGGTTGCTCCGCCTCGCGACACGTGGGCTTTGATGGAGGAGCTCTTTTCCTTGCAAATCGCCAGGTTCGTGCGTAATTCCCCTCTTAGATAAGATTTTATATACATTCAAATTGAAATCTTCCTCCACTTAACAAACTATATATTTTTTTCGGTAGACTTGTTTGAGTAAACGGGCTACTCTTTTTTTTATTTAACAATAAAACATAAAAATAATACTATTCATACACCCTATCTTGTTCTTAGAGTATATAATTTATATTTATTTATTAGATGGATAATTTTTTTTAGTTATCACATAATGTCACGAATAAAAACATTTCATCTATTAGGTATAAATCATATACCTCTCTATGAAATGTATATTGAGACTTTTCCTAAAAGATATTACTCAATAATGATTTATATATTAGATTTTATATTTTTTCATAATGATAAAATAAAATACACAGCGCTCATTTGATTTATAATTTATAATATCTTAATATTTTTATTAAAACTATTTAGAATATCATTATTCTATTCAAGTTAGTTAGTTGAAAAAGGTATTGTAAAAATAGTGGAATCATTGTGGATTCCTTAAAGTGTTAGTAATACTAGCTTATTATGGATTCGAAGGCGGTCTTATTTTCATATTTGATAAAATTATTAGTAGTTAATTAACAACAATAAGCTAGATTAGATGTAAAATTTAGATTCTGCTCATTCAAAAACTATTATTTTCTTATTAGTCTTATTAAATTTTTTATATTTAAAATAAAAAATCTAATTTTTTATTTAAGAGAATAAAGAGAAATATAAAATGTCACGTCAGGAAGGGGTTTAAATCGTTTTCAATAAGATTTAGAATATATTTCACGTACAATTATTATCGAGACAGAAAAAGATCCTGAAGCATAAATGATAATAAATGATTATAAATTAAGCAAATCCATAAAATTTCTCCCAAAGACTCGAGGTGTGAAAGTGTTCTACCAACACACATGGTTAGTGGGAGCAAATATTCCAAATATATTCGTCAATAAGACAATAACAGGATCATCATATTTAAATATAATCTTCATGTATAATACAAGAACATAAACTAGCAGATGTAATAGGCCATGTATTCTCCAAATTTAGGAATTGAGAAATTTGAGTGTTTTAGATAGCGCAAAAATATTAAAAAAAATCTAGTCAAAGGGTATTTCGACAAACTCTATTTTCTAATTAATTTCTTTACAGTATCTAGTAAATTAACAGAAAAGTACTTTGAATTGCTTTGAATATTATTTTTATAATATATTGTTGATAAATTTATATGATGTATTTATAATATATTATTATTTATACGAACTAAAACTCTTTACATTCTGTATGCAATATGCTAAATTATTTAAAAGATCAATATTTTGAGAGATAACAATACTTAAAATTTCAACTCTTTTATTTTTTTAAGAAAAAAATAGCACACTATCTGCTTTATTCATTTAGAAAATAAATTTGGTTACAGGGGTTGACACAACGTGGTTTCGGAAAATATTAAAGATAAACAAAACAAAAAATACAAAAAAAATTAAAGAGGAAAAATGGTAGAAAAATTACTAATTTCATTCCTCCCTCAAGACCAAATTACTAAAAGCTGTAAAACTCAATTCATTTCTGGTTTACTTTTCGTATTCGTCTAATTATCGATAAAAAGGTCAAATGATTGATTCTTAATTATTTAAATTTCAACTCTTTAAACAATAAAGATCACTAATCTATGTCCCATCGGAAAGCTGGTATAACAACGAGCGACTAGCTTCCAGAGGTGACCCACAACTTCTAATCTAACAAAACAAAAAAAGAAGGTTTATCTAATTAGGTCTATCACCGTTAGATCAACATCTACTAGATCCAACGGCGCAGAAGAATCTGCCGGTAGTACTCACATAAATTACTTAGGCGAGAAATCCTGTCTCCTTTTCCCACATTAGTTTTTAGTACATATATAGTTTAACTAATGCATAGAAGATAGAAATATTAATTAATATTTTAGGCAGATCTTTTTTTCTCTAAGAAGCTAATCACACCCTTTTCTTTTGATGGTCACGCATGTCAATGTGATTAATTACTAAAAGGTGGCATTTTTGTGGTCACGCATGTCAATGTGATTTATTACTATGATACATACCACGTAAGCTACGGTTCACATTCAATGCACGTATAAATAAATAATTAAATCAACATGTGCGAATTGTTAACGTGCGACTAAGCGGTGGCCTCCACAATTGATTATTTGAGTTTTATTATGGAAAAACTTAAAAAACCACCATGTAATTTTGTACTTTTTTATTTTAGTATCATATGATTTAAAGTGTATCAAGTTAGTATCCTATAGTTTCTCACTTTATCACTTTAGTATCCTATGATTTAAAGTGTATCAAGTTAGTACTCTGTGGTTTTATTTTTATATCAAGTTAGTATTCTGTAATTTTATTTTTGTATCAAGTTAGCACCCTATGATTTTTAAATCACAGGGTACTAAAGTAATAAAGTGCGAAACCACAGGGTATTAAAGTGAAAAAGTGCAAAACCATATGGTACTAATTTGATACACTTTAAACCACATGGTACTAAAGTGAAAAAGTGCAAAATCACGGGGTACTAACTTGATACACTTTAAACCACAGGGTACTAAAGTGAAAAAGTGCAAAATCACGGGGTACTAATTTGATACACTTTAAACCACATGGTACTAAAGTGAAAAAGTGCAAAATCACGGGGTACTAACTTGATACACTTTAAACCACAGGGTACTAAAGTGAAAAAGTGCAAAATCACGGGGTACTAACTTGATACACTTTAAACCACATGGTACTAAAGTGAAAAAGTGCAAAATCACGGGGTACTAACTTGATACACTTTAAACCACAGGGTACTAAAGTGAAAAAGTGCAAAATCACGGGGTACTAACTTGATACACTTTAAACCACATGGTACTAAAGTGAAAAAGTGCAAAATCACGGGGTACTAACTTGATACACTTTAAACCACAGGGTACTAAAGTGAAAAAGTGCAAAATCACGGGGTACTAACTTGATACACTTTAAACCACAGGGTACTAAAGTGAGAACAAGTAAAACCACAGTGGGGGTATTTAAAGTTTTCCCTTTTATTATTCATAGTTCGCTTGATGCGTGTTTGTTTCAGCGGGTGCAGAGAGAGAAAGTTACTTTTAATCATATATTTTTATTTTTATCATCAACTTCGTCGCAAAATAAATGTCTGTAAATTTGTACATTTTCTTTTTTTAAAAGATAGATATAAAATGCTATCTGGTTCATTTATTTTATTTAAAAATAAAATTAGTTAGAAATGTGAATTCACTATAGGATTCCATCTAAATTTATATTTTCAAAGTGTTACAGTTGACTTCACATCAAATAAATAACAAATAAAATAATTATAATTTTAGAGCCATCTATTTATTATCAATCCCTAGCGATACTTGAAAAAAAAAAAAAACTTAGCTTTAGTAAAATTTAAAATTATTTTTAATTTAAAAAATAATTAAGAACAAATGAAGAGACTTTTAAACTTATCAAGCTCTCTTTTTTTTTTTGACAGAGAAAAATGTAGTACCCCAATCGCTTCGTTCATATTTTTAAAAATAAATTTAATTAAATATATAAAATAATTAAATTCTGAGCTTAAAATTTGGAGTGCTAGCCATTAAATATTTTGTCACCGGTGCTCAGTTAAGCTTAGAAACTATCACTTCATACAGTTAAGCTTAGAAACTATCACTTCATACCTTGTTTTCTTATTAGAAAATTTTATGTGTTAATTATTACAGAATACACTATATCATTTATATTTTAATTAAATATTTTAAAAAAATATATAATAAAATTACTTATTTAAAAATTATGAACAAATGGGTGAATGGTAGGACTGAATATAGTTGGTTTGGAAAGCAGTCTGATATATAACACTTATACTATATTATCTATTCTCAGTTAATTATATCTCTTCTTTAAAAAAATTACAATAAAAATATTTTTTTAATCTCCACCGTCTCTAGTACAAGTGGGAAAGGATTTGTGGTTGGTACTCAAGATCCCAAATTATCCTAATTAATTTATCTTCCTAGCTAAATTTATTTCTAAATAAATAAACGAAGTGTATAGTATGTTATTTATCTTCTATATAAATTTTTTTGATTGATTGAGAATACCTCTTCATCAAAGTGGTACATTTTATTTATTTATTTTTTTTATTTTGTGTTGGTCGGAGGTAGTAGGTCGTTCCGTCGTATATGTTACCGTGATAATTTAGATTTTTTTTTTTTTCTCGTAGACACGTGCATGGCACGTCGCCACTGGTTTGTCTTAATTAGGACGTGGCCCCTATCAATGAAGACACGTTTCAGTCATTTATTGTTCCAGACAAATCAACTGTACTAGTGCAGAAATCCGCGCGATGCGACGATTAAATAATAGAATTACAACGGATAAATTGCATTGTTACCACCTGAACTTTTGGCGAAGTTTTATTTTACCCTTCGAACTTTTAAAATGGACATCTAATCTCCTAAACTTTAATATTTCATTTATGTTACCCCTTTCGTTAGTTTTCTGTTAAGCTCCGTTAATCGGAAATTGACGGAAGAGATAAAACGAATGAAATATTAGAGTTTAGAGTGTTAGATGTCTATTTTAAAAATTTGGGGGTTAAGTGAAACTCGCTAAAAGTTCAGGAGGTAGCAGTGCAATTTACCCTGTAGGACTCTTGATTATAAATTATTTTATTATAATATGTTATTTATGGATTGACTACTAACTCTCAAGTTAGTGATCATGCTTGACTTTGAATTTATATATATTTTATATTTTAAAATAAATCATACCATAATTTATCCTATATTTTATTGTAATAAAATAAAAGCGAAAAAAATGAATTAGAGTGGTTTAAAAATAAGCAAAGAGTGATACTAACTATCTACGATACTCGAACACTTTACTGTCATCGTGTACTTGATAATATGGTTGATTTACAATAGGTGTCCTCACTAGGATATAGAAATTTAATTTTCAGTTAATTTTCTATAGTACTCGTTTGTCCCTTTTATCTTTAGAAGTATTGTTATAGAAAATGCACTTATTTTATATGAAACTATGTAATATAATTTTATTGTAGTCTAAAATAAAATTTTTGTACATCATTTCAGCTAATTAAAAAATTTTAATATAAAAATATAAAATAATATTTTATTAGAAAATATATTTATTTCTTATGAAACTATGCAATGTAATTTTATTGTAGCCTAAAATAAAATTTTTGTACTTCATTTCAGCCAATTAAAAATTTTTAATATAAAAATATAAAATAATATTTTATTAGAAAATATATTTATTTCTTATGAAACTATGCAATGTAATTTTATTGTAGCCTAAAATAAAAATTTTGTACTTCATTTCAGCAAATTAAAAAATTTTAATATAAAAATATAAAATAATATGTTATAATGTTTTAGAATAATACTTCTAAAGATAAAATGGACAAACGAGTACTAAAAATATATATAATGTTCTAATTTTTTAGTATCGCTCTTTTCTTATTTTTAAGCCACTCTAATTAATTTCTTTCGCTTTTATTTTATTACAATAAAATATAGAATAAATTATTGTATGATTTATTTTTGGATAAAAAATATATATATATATTTAAAATCAAGTATGACCACTAACTTGAGAGTTAGTAGTCAATCCATAAGTAACATATTATTATAAAATAATTTACAGTCAAGACTAGTCCTAGAAGTAAATTGCACTGCTATCTTCTGAACTTTTGGCGAGTTTCACTTAACTCCCCAAACTCCTAAAATAGACACTTAACACCCTAAACTCTAATATTTCATTCGTTTTACCCATTCCGTCAGTTTTCAGTTAACAGAGCTTGACGGAAAACTGACGGAAGAAGTAACATGAATGAAATATTAGAGTTTAGGGGGTTAGATGTCCATTTTAGGAGTTCGAGGGAAAAAGTGAAACTTCGTCAAAAATTCAGGGGGTAACAATGCAATTTATCCGAATTTCAAATTTAAAATTTTAAAAAATAAAATTATATTTAGAATCCTAAATATTAATTTTTTTCAATTATAAAATTTGGAATAAAAGTTATATGACTCCAAAACATCACGATTCTTCAATAAATTGTGTTTAGAAATTTTAAAATTTTACCAAATTCTAAAATTCATACTATAAACTTCATGCTATAAAGTTCAAAATAAAATAAGTCTCTTACACATATCCTTCAAAATATCCTTCAAATATTATAGAAATCAGATCTTATGATAGTTTTGCTGAAAAAATCTTCACTTTTCTTCTTCATCGAAATCAGAAGACTGGATTAAACTGCAAATAATAATACAAATTCAAGTTATTTAAGGTAATATTTTAAAACTTCTTATGAACATAATTTAAAAAAGTGTGTATAGAAAATAATGTTAGTAATTAAATTTTTCTTGACGAAACAATTAAAATTACTATTTATTTTGCTTTAAAAAAAAAATTTCTATATTACCTGAGCATTCTTTTTTTTTTCCTCTTGATTTCCTCGCAGTTTTCTCCAACTTATTTTTTGAGCTTCTCATTTTGATAATTTCAAAATTGTACATACAAAATAATTAAAATAAATAAACAAATTAAACTTGACGAAGATTGATTAATTAGAAGTCTTGTGGAGGAAAAGTAAAGGATCGTAATAAATTAATTAGAAATAAAATGGTGAAAATTATAAATGACTGGGGAAACATTTAAATACATTAATTAGAAGTTTAGTAGTGAGCCATTTTAGATGTGTTAATTAGATATGTTAATAAAAATTTAATGGAGAATTTAAATACATTAATTGAAAGTTTAGTAATAGACCATTTTAGATGTATTAATTAGATACATTAATTAAAAGTTTGATGAAGAGAAGGGGAAGAATCACATGGTGGTAAAGGTGAAGATAAACTTGACAGGGAACCATTTAAATATATTAATTAGAAGTTTACTAGTAGGCCATCTTAGATGTATTAATTAGATACGTTAATTAAAAATTTAATGAAGAATTTAAATACATTAATTGAAAGTTTAGTAGTAGGCCANTTTTTCTTCTCTCCATCTTAGATGTATTAATTAGATACGTTAATTAAAAATTTAATGAAGAATTTAAATACATTAATTGAAAGTTTAGTAGTAGGCCATTTTATATGTATTAATTAGATACGTTAATTAAAAAATTGATGGAGAGAAGAAAAAGAATTACATGATGATGAAGGTGAAAAAAAAATTATCGCGTGATAAAATATATTGAGAATTCATATAATTTACGTACACCGATCACCCAAACCGCATTAGATCAACCAATGTTGCTGTGGCACGTCAACTTTCCCCACGGTAGTTAGAGCGTACAATAAAAAACCAATAATATATATAAAAAAATCTACAAGCGTTTCCGTGTGCCTCTCTACAATTATGTAGTCATTGCTTTGTAATTAGTCCCAATTTTCATTCTCTGAAGAAGAAGAAGAAGAGAGCTATTATATCGGAGAAAGATATTTCAAAGAATAGGTATAGGTTGCCCACGTTAGTTTTTTATTTTTGTAGCGTGTACGGAAAGATATACTTACTAAATCACAATTCCCGAACATACAAAGTCATAAAACATATGCACCTGCGAGTGTTCGTCACGGTGAAATAGACACGTGATGACAATTTAATGGCCATATGTGACATTTGTTAGAATCTGCATCCAACTCATTGCTAAATACCATGAAACTATATGACTTAAGAGAAAAATTTTCGTTCGACACGCGTAAAGTACGAAGCGTTCTCTTATCTGGATGAAGAGAACGACATGTAGATACCCAATTTAATAAATTTATTAATTTTTTTAATATGAAATTCACTTAATATATATTTTTATTTATAATTGAGAGTTAAGAGCTTAATTTTTTAAATCACAATTCTCGAACATACTAAGGGCCTGTTTGGATGCATAGTAAAAAATTTCCACGAAATTTATAAACTGTGATTTTGGTCCAAACGAAATAGGGAATCCTGTAACTATAAAAAAATTCTACGGATTCAATTTTTAAACTGTTTGGATGCGCATTGTGCAATTTCACGAAATTTTTCTAAATTTTAAAATTAAAAGTTAAAACTTCAATTTTCAATTTTCAAATTTCAATGAAATTTAAAATTTAAAATTTAAAATTTGATATGTGAAATGTGAAATTTTAAATTTTAAAATTTTAAAATTAAAAATTTAAAATATAAAAATCTAAATTTAATTTTAAAATTTAAATAAAAATTTTAAATTTTAAATTTAAAATTTAAAGTTCAAATTTGAAATTTCAACTATGAGATTTGAGATTTGAAATTTGAAATTTGAAATTTAAAATTTAAAATTTAAAACTTAAAATTTAAAATTTAAAATTTAAAGTTTGAAATTTGAAATTTAAAATTTGAAATTTAAAATTTGAAATTTAAAATTTAAAATTTAAAATTTGATATTTGAAATTTAAAATTTAAAATTTGAATTTTGAAAACTAAAGTTTAAAATGAAATTTGAAATTTAAAAATTAAATTTGAAAATTAAAAATTTAGAATTAAAAATTGAAATTAGAAATTAAAAAATTTAAAATTTAAAATTTATTATTTGTAAACTAAAATTTAAATTTTGATATTCGAAAATTAAAATTTGAATTTATAAAATTAAAAAAATTAAAATTTAAGATTTGACATTTAAAATTTGAAATTATAAAATTTAATATTTGATATTTCAAATTTAAAATTCAAATTTAAAATTTGAAATTAAAAATTTGAATATAAATTAAATTGTAAAATTTAAAATTTAAAATCTATGTTGAAATTTAAAAGTTAGAACTTGATGCATCTTTGCCTAGAAATGATGGAATTCTTTTTCTTTGGTTAGAGTGGATTATATTTTTACTCCATTTTTTTTTAGTATAGTTTAACTATACTCCAAAATTTACGGTATTTTTTTTTCTCCCAAACATATCATAGAATAAATTTTTTATAGGTGTAGCATAGTTTAACTATGCTACGTTTTTTAGGGTATTCAAACGTGGCCTAAGTCATAAAACATATGTACCTCCGAGTGTTCATCACGGTGACATGGACACGTGATGACAATTTAATGGCCATATATGACATTTGTTAGAATCTGCATTCAACTTATTGCTAAATACAATGAAACCATGACTAGAGAGAAAAATTTCAGTTCCACACGCGTCAAGCGCGAAGCGTTCTCTTACCTTGATGAAGAGAACGACATGTATATACCCGATTTAATAAATTTATTAAATTTTTTAATATTAATTCATTCAATATACATTTTTTTTTTCTATGATTCATAGTTCAGAACTTAAATTTTTTTTAAAAAAATTTAACATTATTATTTAGCAAAATAATATATTATAAAAAAAAACTACTTGTACGTCCTAATTAGTGTCTCTATTTGATTATATTTTAACTTATAATTATAATTTGAGTCCGGCTGGGATGCTATCGATAGCACGGCTAGGATGCTATCGATAGCACGAAATATTTGATGCTATCAAGTTTTCTGCCATTAGATTTACTTCTTCTATCATTTTCATTCGTTCGGATATACTATTCAACTAACCACCCACTCAACCATAGGGGGCCCTTATCATCCTAACCGCATATCTTGTAATCCAAGGATAGAAACTTAATAGCACAAAGTCATTAGTACTATTAATAGTATTTCAACTTAGTTCTTATAATTTTACCGAATATAAAATAAGAGGAAAGCTTCAATGTACCATAAATATTAAAATCTAATTCTTAATTAGTAAAAGGTATAATTAGATTTTACATGAGGTAACCTGTTGAACAGATTACCGATTTAAATTAATTAATATAACAATATTGAAAAAAAAATAGTATTATATATTAAATTTGTCACCATTCTATAAATATTAAATATCTTATTTACTTTGGCAACTTATTAAATTAGATAATACCAAATTTATTAAGGATCAGAAAACATATGTATCTCCCGGTGTTCGTCACGGTGACAAGGATACGTGATGACAATTTAATGGCCATGTATATGACATTTGTTAGAATCTGCATTCAACTCATTGCTAAATACAATGAAACCATGACTAGAGAGAAAAATTTCTGTTCGACACGCGTAAAGCGCGAAGCGTTCTCTTACCTTGATGAAGAGAACGACATGCAGATACCCGATTTAATAAATTTATTAAACTTTTTAATATTAAATTCATTCAATATTCTATTTTTTTTTTATGATTGAGAGTTAAAGCTTAATTTTTTCTTAAAAAAATTAATATTGTCATTTAGCAAAATAATATATTATAAAAAAATTACTACTTGTATATCCTAATTAGATTCTCTATTTGATTATATTTTAACTTATAATTATAATTTTACCCGAATAATAAAATAATACCCATCGATCGATCACATTCTAATGAGCTGTAATAAAGAAATCACACATCGTTATCGCTACAAAAGGCCGTGATTCCCGAAACACGTTGCTCGCCCACGCAATCACGGTATGCGATCTCTGGGCCCCACTACGAAATAAAGAAAGAGGTGCTTTCAATTTTCTTTATCCTTTTTTTCGATGTTTTTCCATTTTTCCACGTCTGTTCGGTGGAAGGACACGTGTGGTGGTTCTCGGGGGCTGGGGTGCTCTTTAGATTTTGGACAGGTGCACGTGGGATGTCTTTTAAGGACTTAAGATCGACCCCTTTAGAGGGGGACCTCGTTGGTCTTAACGTGGAGTGTCACGAGAGCGACACGTGGATGTTTCTGGTTGGCCCGGGATGGACCAGTGGGCCCGACTGTTGCGCTTTCCGAAACGACATCCCCAATCGCCACCGTCCATTTCCGAACGGCCGAGATCTTTTCCATGTTTCGTTTTCGAACGGTGCAGATCTATTCTTCCGGCCCAACCAATTTATCTTCTAATAAGGCCCATGGACCTAATCCAAATAATATTGGGCTGGTCTAGGAATTAGGCCCCCAAAGACGGCTACCGGCCGGGGCCGAGTTCAAGGGATTGAAAAAACTATCGGGCCGGGTCGAGCTTCTATTTTTCTCGGCCCGAAGCCCGAAGAAACCTTGGTAAGCTGAAGTCGGCATCAAAACGATTTAGCTTGCAGACTCAGCTTGGATAGGCACTGAACAACCAAAGTCGGTGCCGAAGCAAATATTGTTGCCGACTTTTATGAGCCTTTGGTAGATCGACTTCGTGCCGAAGCCAATATTTGTTCGTGCACACCAACTATTTCTTAAATACTTTAAAATGTCTTTATTTTGAACTATTTATTTTCTTTGCTTTGTTGCTTGCTTGCTTGCTTGTTCTCTTACTTATATTATCAAGCATAAGTATGTTTGATTTGTATCTGATTTTGTTATTTCTCAGAAGAATTATTGCAAGCCTTTATCATTCAAAGGACAGCCACTGATGACAGAGCATCAGAGCATGAGATTGGGTCCACCCACTGCTCTTGATCGAGGCATATGAAACAAATAATGGCAATAAATTTTCTGTTGACAAATAATTCATATATATATATATATATATATATAGTGTTATTGTATGCCAACTAAATAATTGAGTAAATTATTAACTGCATGCCGTCTCAAACAAACAAGCGGGCAAGATTTTTTTTTGAGAAAAAGGTAGCACGCTACCCGCTCCATTCATTTTGAAAATGAACTTGGCTACAAACAGTGAGGCAACATGGCCTCGAGAAGAAAAATATAGCTCAAAGAAAGAAGAAAAAGAAAAGAGAAATAACAACAAAAGTAATCGACAGGTTATTCAGCTCAACAAAAGTCCATCCACTCTCTTACCAACTCCTTGATATGCCCGACTACGAAGAGAGGGTCAGCAAAGTGGTTTTTAAAAATCACGTTATTTCTTTCCTTCCAGATTAACCACCAGCACGTTGCTATGTTAATCAGATCCTGCAGAATCTCCCCCGACCTAATATTTCTGGTTATTTTACTCTAGATCGTCAGTACGTCCTCCACAGTCTGTAAACACTGGTGGACAAATGTAGATGTGTACTGAGTTAGTAAGAAGGGATAAAATTGGTGGAATTGTGCATGTGTGAATCACTTAGCTATCTAGTGAAAACTGGTTGTTGCAATTATATACAGTTGTGTGAAAGGACCATGGGATTTTCCTTTAATCATGCATTCGACAATATGGTTTAATCAAATATTCTACTAGCAACTTGAGAGAGATATATCGCTGGACGTAGAAACTTTATTATGGTACAAGAATATTTTAATGAAGAGTCTTGTTGAAGATCAAGATAACAGATTCTTTAAATTAAATATGTCGTACTCGTTGGTTTTTTCTCAACCCCTCCACATACTGCATGCTGTTCTCCTGTGACAAAGACCTGTGTTATGGTGTACAAGGCGGTCTATGTATTCTTTTCTTGTCAATCTAGCTAGTGTCTATTGATCAAGCCAGATTGGACACTATTCTTGCAATCACGATCAAGGAAAATAGCCCGTTGATTGCTTCAAAAGGTTGGCAAAAGTTTTAAAATCTTCGTGTGATAGCGAGTGATATATATCTTGCGTGAAGTGATGAAAGAGTAATGTAACTCAAGTTTAAATTAGACTGTCAATGTGACATATTTTTCCCCACACATTTGGAGTTTAAATTCATGCGACGATCCATACTTTACCTCCCAAAAATGAAAGGAATTAGAAGAATTATTTAGTCAAATTTCTGAGGTTATGTGAGTGGCATGCCTCATTCTCATACTGATTCTCTCTTTTAATTCGTTGTTATAGGTAGTGGGAGTTAGATATATCTGATTCCAATGAAAAATCAGTGTAATTTTAAAGCTTAAGCTACTGGAGAATGATGCATGTCGTATTATATTTTTCATCGTATTGGATTTAAAGACACTCGATATAATGTAGAGACGGCTAGGATAAGAAAATGGATCCTAATGCGAGCAGTCTTATATAGCATTTTTTACAGAAATTTTGAGAAATCCATCTCTTTCACTCCAACCTACTTTGTTGATATATCAATTGTCAATACTGGCATGCTGTATTGTTATTGCTGGAGACAAAGATGTTAACTAATAAAAAACTTGAAAGTGGCTGTCGAACACTGTTGCTTTTATAATCTGTTCTTCTTTTTTTTAAGAAAAATCATATCGTGGCCGAGTGTCATGTAGAGTTCATGAATTATCACAAGTATTTCAAGGAAGATTCTCCAAATATATCCTAACCTTTGTACGGCTAGGTGTTCTAAAATTACCTCAATTTGTCCAGTTTACATTCTCCTCCTGTGTCCAGTAACTACCTAGCTAGATTAGTTAACATTTCATTTAATTTGTTGCTTATCTATTGCAATCATCCGAGTATGTAATAGATTTAACTCGTTGGCCTTTGTAACATGCATAATTGCTTTTACATAATTACGAGATACCGACATCTATATCGCAAGGTTGAAACAAACATTAGCGGAGATGAAATGTCTGAACTAACAAATGATTCTAAAATAGTGTACGAGTTAGCCAATAAAAGAGAAAGACGTAATAAGCCAAATCTAATGATAAAGTTTTAAAGAGAAGCACCATTATGGTGCTGACACTTTTTGCAATTAATCGATGATAGCTTCCAAGACAGATATTCTGTCATGCACATAATCTCACATGATAGAAAAAATAATGTCGAATCATTGACTATAAGATAGTTTAAAAAGGACATTTGAACGTCAGAAAGTCCAAAACGTTGTTGAGTGAGGAATATTAAGTAGAAAACCGAATCATCTCTACTGGCACTAATGCTGTGAATCTACTCACTTTCACTCCAACCAGCTCAAAAGCAGGCTACAATATTGAAACCAACACTAGCCTTAAGGACCTTGTGTTTTTAGAATTCTTTTGGTTTCATTCTGCTGATTTTGTGTTCCAAAACTATAGAACAATCCGCTCCATCAATGCCAAAAATTCTCAAATTACTTTTGCATGCAAACTTTTTATGTTGCAAGGTTTCATTCATATTATTAGTCTCCGCCAATTCATGAACAAGAAACGCTCAAGAAGAAAGGTTCAAGAGAGGACAGCAGACTCCTACAGAAGACCACTAGAAGGTGACGTTTAATTCAAGGATTAATGCACATTGCTTTGTACAACATAATTTGTTGTTATGCTAATCCAACCAACTGCTTGGTTGCTCACAAATTTTTATAATGCCATGAGAATCAGTAGGTGTATTTATTATATGATTCTTGTTGTCTTATGTTTAGTAGGGTCCTAGAGTTATTCTTGAAGGTGATGAGGAAGTGATCAGTTCAAAAGATGGATCTTAATTTACACTAAACAAGATAGTTTTGGCAATAGAGAACGCACTAAGTAAGAGCGCCTGTAACAAAGGACAGTGCCCTTAATTAATTTTCCCTTTTCTTAACAGAGTTTCTGTCACTGCTAAATTTTATTATGTGGAATAATTCTACATAAGTACTCGTTGAATTGCCAATGTAATTAATTGTGGACGTATGTCCAGCTCCTTGCTTTGTCTAATCCTTTGGATCGGATACGGTAGGTGGTATGCAAGGGATCGATATGCGATGTCCACCGTATATACCTTAAAAGTGCTCAAATTAATGTTTGGGTTAAAAGCAACAACAACATCATTGATTTCAGAAACACTTAAAAGTCATAAATCGAATGTTTTTCTTTTAGGGAGTGAAATCACCCTTAATCTACATCAAGAGCCAATTACAGTGGTAGAAGAGTAATAGTTGAACTGCTCATGCAGCAAATTTTCTGCACAGTGCGAAAAACGGAAGAAGTATTGAAACAAAGGCGACAATAATCCTGCATTAACTATTCTTAACTAATGATTCGTAGATCTGTTTCTTTGATCGAAGGAAAAGTTGTTAATGCATTAATTGAGGACAGACAGCAAACCCTAATTGCAGGTATATGAGAACAAGTTATCACTTGTTTATGTGACCAATTCTGTGTGAGTAGCAGAATGATTGGATGTTCATACAAAGTGATGACGTAAGACGTCATTTGGACGCATAAAAGAGGACGGTTGCTCAATTATATATATTAATTATAATTTTAAATAACTAATCCGGTCACTTCCAATCTCTCTCCTGTGCATATGCTCATTTAAAAAGCCTCTCTTTATTATAATGAAAGATTGGGTCAGCCCAGTCTTTACACCGGTCTCGCAAAAATTTATTTCTTAGTTGTAAGCCCATCTCAAGGGTTTCTTAATTATGACCAAGTTATATTAATTTTGTATGGACAAGTACATTAGTTTCTGAATTTCAGTATCATTGTCGATCTGTCTGCATACAACTATGAAACATTTTAAAAAGATGCATTACATTTAGGAAAGTTCAATTCATAAGTAGATGTAAGTACCTTGAAAGAATTCTAAACCATGCATGTAGATCACACCTGATAATTTAGAGTAAAATCGGGTCAATACAGTTAAATTGCAAAACATGTGTAAGAATAGTCGAGAAATGCTATTCGGATATCCAAAAAGCAAGTGTAAATCTTATCCCCCCTCAATTCAAGGGTTTAAACAATTTTTTTTATTTGTAATACTAAAAAAGAATCGATAAGGCTATACGCTCACTTTTTAGATGTACAAGTAGTATTGCTAAAGATAGTTTCCTTCAACACAACATACAAACGTAAAGAGCACGAGAACAATGAAATGCTTCTTTCCTCCTGTGAAAAGGAAAGGAAAAAAAAAAAGAATATATTCCAAAACCTGCTTTTAATTGATTAAATCAATTCAATAATTGACATTTTCGAGGTTAACTAATTTGTAAGCATCTTGGTATAGAAATGACATGTACATTCATACATGCTCTCTTCATACGGATGCTGATGCAGACATATTTTACACATTGTCTGCTGAGTGATTCAACAATGAACTTTAGCTGGAAAGCCGTTAGTTGAACTGAAAATGGTCCAAGTTATTGGGTAATAAAGTGGACTAGTATTGAAGTGTGAGAGAGGATTTGCAGTGGGGTCATAATTAACATGGCTCTTCTTACACGGATCGACTTTTCATATATTAGAAAAGCTTAACCTTATACCTATTTCACCCACCTGTGAAAATGAATACACTAATGATTTTCACAATAATAGCTTTTTTCTTTTCTTTTTTCTTGGAATAGTAAGTTGGTGCTATTTTTGTTCCTTTGAAATACCTATCCTGGTTTACTCTTTTGGGTTGTAAAGAACAACCTTAAAATGTCAAAAGCACAAGTACCTAGCTGCATATCCCTCTAGAAACTGGACTTCTCTCTTTTTCTTCTTTAGAGATTCTCATGTATCTTTCGATGTCCCCAACATGGATATAGATGGACTCTTCCATCTATATCCAACTTTAGACGACTTGTTCCATCTATATCCAACTTTTCCTTAACCGTAATTAATAAGCAATTGCAACCATCTACCATTTTCCAATCCCCTCTCACTCAGATCTCCTTCATTAGTAGTGCACAAAAACTATGGATCACACTAATTATTGGTTCTTGACAAGAAGGAAGTTGAGCAAAAGGCCTCTCCTCGGCCCCTATAATGAATCATGGGAAGAGCAAGCCTTCGCCGAAGACTCTGCGGGCCTCTTGGGTGGTTGCATATGGCCTCCGAGATCGTATACATGTAGCTTCTGCGGAAGAGAATTCAGATCGGCGCAAGCTCTTGGAGGTCACATGAATGTGCACCGAAGAGATCGGGCGCGACTCAAACAGTCTTCAAGCCCCACCCATGAAAATCAATATGAGAGTCTTCACAATCATCAAATCAGTCCGTTCGCACCGTATGCTCCTCAGGTTGGCTCCCTCGTATACAATTCTAGCCCTAACCCTAACCCTAACCCTAATTCTGCGTGTGGCATGGTTGCATCTCCTCTCTCTCCTACCGAAGCTTCGGCTGTGTTTGCCAAAAGAATTTGGAGGGAGCACATGATCTTGATGTCTCCCTCTGATTCTCCATCAGTGATCCAAGACAAACAGAAAGGTTCTGTTTACTCTACTATTCAATCTAACGAAAATCCAAGAGCGAGGCAATTACTTAATGTCACAGAATTAAGTGCTGGGAAAGAGAATTCAAAGTTAAGAGTAAGGGGATCTTGGATGCAAAGAGATTTGGGTGAGGAGGAAGATGATGAGTTCATCCCTAGCAAGCGACGGAGAACTGATCCGGTACCTCCTCTTTTTGCAAGGTCTTCTTCAGGCGAGCGACGAAAAATATTCCAACCTGAGGTACTCAAACTTTGTCCTAGCCCTGTTGAAGAATTAGATCTCGAGCTCAGGCTCGGAGATCCTCCTAAAGTTACGTAGAATACCGGATCTCTTGTGCCTGAGGAATATATGACTTGCTTGTTGTTCATCTGTATGCTTCCTAGCTACTTAAATTAGTATTTGCTTTGATTTTCCTTTTTTTTTCTCCCACTCGAAGGCCGTGTTCATCACCGAATTGATTGCCTAATTCAAGTCTATTTCTCTTACATCACATATTGTAATTGTGAGATAGTCAGTGTGCAATATATAGAATTAAATGAATTCCAATTTTAATTAAGTCGTGTTGAACTTCTAATATCATGTTTGGACACTTTTTGTCCACAGACAAAATTGATCAGTAGAGAAAAAGCTATGCATATACATATGAAACACTTAGAATTTTACTGTCTGAGAGGGTATATCATATACTGATTTTAGTGTCTGCAAGAGTACAACATATGTAAAGTTCCTTTAACAAACTAGCTACAATAGGCTTTCCAAGTTTGCTGCAGTTACAGATGGTTTGATCATACTATATATTATTCTCTTCAGTTTGCTGTCTAGTACTTCTATTCCAGTCATACTAGCACCCACTATTCTCTTCTTTTCTATCTAAGAGTGACTCTTTTGTCAGATTTCATAAAAAGCGAAAATTTAGTTTTTTAGTTGCTGTCCATAGTCATTGTATTCATGATATATAATGATTTTTTTCCCTTTTTTGGGTAGAAAAGGGCTTGAAAACTAAATCCCAAAGGAAACAAATAGGAACTATATTAATAGAATGAAACTTATAGTACAAAGTTTTGCCACCAAAGGAGCAATATTCTTGCGAGCGAGAGGTCGACTCAGATATGAATTTAATTACTAATGATCATTACAAAATGAAATTTGGAAGTGCTTCGCTCTATTCTTTTCTCTGATACTTTGTTTAGTACAAATTAAAGAATAAGTTTTTATCTTTCAAATTGGAATTGAGGTTGGTATATCCTATGTTAATGTCTTTAATTAGTTACCTTACTGAGGTTTGGAATGCTTTTAGTGAGATGTTATGTGCATGTGCTAAATTGAGTTTATGTAAAACTCTTTGTTGTAGCCTTTTCTTTCTTGAATAAATTTGGCCAACCCTTATTACAGGAGTACGTAATTTAGTTCATCACCATCTTCAAAACTAATTAATCTCTACTCTTAAACTGTGGATGTGTTTGATGTGTTGGAAGTGTCTATGAGAGAGAAGGAGATAGAGAGACACATGTAATGATGCATGTAGATTGCATGGGAAGTGATGAAGTTGTATTGTTATTTTTTTTTTTTTTTCTTCTGTGTGCCAAGCTCGCTTGCTCACACATTCCAGCATATAGAACTGAACATCATGCATGTGAGCATGTTTTACGATATATGTGCTCTTCTGATATACCAGTACATGGATTCCCTTTTCTGAGTAGTATCTCTCTTCTCGATAAATTCACCTGTTTATATTCTCTCTTTTCTCTCTCTCTCTCTCTCTCTCTCTCTCTCTTTTGTTTACACCCCATCTGCATAGCTCCACACCCAGGAAAACACCCCCAACTACTCCTTGGAATCATTCTATTATTGAATGCCCCATGCCCATTTATTAAACCCAAAGAAATAACCTCTACCTCATTATGCGCTCCTTTTTGTTCCTTCTCTTGCATGGATTTGAATACCTCAGGAATGAAGACAACCTATTCCTATATCTAGCCATAAATTAATTTTTCCATGCCCAAACAGTACTTGAAAACATGCAGGATATATACCTGCTGGTGAGTTATCATTATTGCACATATTTAGAAATGTATGCATGCACATTTGTATGAAAATCAAATCACTGAGGAGAACCTGAACTGTGATATAATGGCCATCAGAAGATTTTATGGCGGGCTACAGAAGAATTTAAGAACATACCCAACAACTTCTTTTCTTTGTGAGGGTAGAGATAGAGAGAAGGGTGTAGAAATGGAGGATGTGGGAGTTACAAAATGAACTTACCCTGATAGTGCAAGAGTATGTTATGCCATGATGTAGCAAATCAGTGATGTGCTAATATTGGTTTGATTTCAATAGATTACTTTTTTTATGTGAGGGATCATAAAGGAGATGACTAGCTCTGGCATATATTTTCTTATCTTGCATTGGGATGTTAGCGTTTGGACAAGTTTGCTCAGTAAGAAAAGCTAGAAATATAGAGAGAAAGTACATATGAGTAGGGAACTTTGCCTTGAATGAGTGTGGGTTGTGATGGAGGAGCACATGGGTAGCTAGGGATGTGTTTTGTAGTGTGTTTTGTTTTTATACGGGTATATATATGTATAGGGAGGTATAGAATAGAGCGAAAAGAATGAGGAATTAGTAAGAGGTGAGTGAATGGAGAGCGTTTTGTTCTTCGGGGTTCATAGGAGATATAGCTGTACATGGCACATTATATTCTACTGGAGCAAGTGTTTTTAATAAGGCTCTGAAGAGAATATGGAATCAAGTGTACTGCACACAGTATTATTGTTTAATTATTGATCTTGCATGAGAGACAACTGCAAACATTAATATATTTTTCTGCTACAGGATGTGGTGGATTCTCTCTTTCTCTCTCTCTAAATTTATTCATGCATGCACATGCACGCAATTCACTGTTGAGTTCCTCGCACTTATTGCTACTTATTAGTGCGTATACGGAGCGAGAACTGTGAGGTTTACTAGACTGAAACTTATCATTGAAACCATTATTTGTGTATTTACAATATCTCGGAGATATTATGATTAAAACGAACTTTTGAATTAAAAGAAACAAAATAATAACGTGCAAGCAGAGTCTATATAGTAGATCTATACATCTATGTCTGCATGATCTGTATACACAAGTATGACAAACAAAAATAGATTAATATTTATTCTTAAAAACAGTGGACATACGTATAGCCCATTTTCAATTTTTTATTTACATAACTTTCACGATAAATTTGGGAACGTTAATAAATTTACGGATTGAGTCCATAAAATGAGCAGCTGTGAACATTTTCTCACTGATAGAATTGTGAATTTTATCGACTGTTAACATGACGCAGTTAGTTTTAAGAAATCTATAGTTTCATTTATAAAAATAGCACAAAAATAGTATTAATTCAAAATTGAAGCGGCGTCAACAAGAAAAAAAATTATAGAGCTGATGAAAAATGTAGTTGAAGAGTGTTAAACAATGTGAAATTACTATTGTTCTTCCAAATGTTAAATTGCTATAGAACAACATTTTCAATATTAACATTCAATAGTATTTGCCAATCGTCCCTAGCGTAAGTGGCAAAAAATTTGGTGATGTTGGTACCCGAGGTCCTAAGTTCGAATTTTAGTTTATTCATAATGAAACAGATAGTAAGGTTCGTGCAAATTATCACCATAAAAACTATGTATATACATATACTCAGTTGAGAACCAAAATTTTTCCTTTTCAGACAAAAATAAAACATACCAAAAATAGACTTATCGATGCAGATTTGGGCTTGAGAAGGCCCACCATGACCATGCATTGGACTATGTTGGGTTCAGACAACGTCCAATATGGACCAAGTCTAGGCGCGCGATGGGTACAATCTATGAACTGGGCCCAATACGATTAAATGGGCCGGTCACTAAACCGAAGCCTAAAGGGGATTTGGGTTTAGGTTCGGTAAGCGTGCTCTAAGCACTGTGTGGCCCCATGGCTAAAGTAACGGTCCAATATGGCTATGTGGGCTTGGTTTAATTTTGTATTAAGAACCTAACTCACAAATTGCGGCCCCAGTAAAAACTAAAAAAATCTCGTCCCAAATGATACGAATTTAAGTAAATTTTAAAATACAGTTATAGGGTGCTTCGTCAAAGTTCTCCACTCAATAAATGCAATCCATGCCAAACAAACTGTGCAGGTTTTTCATTATGATATAGAGTTGCCAAATATAGTCTTTATAAATTATTAATGTATTCATATAATATGAGAGCGTTGGTAAAAGTTTATAAATTTCATACGAACTATGAACTATTTTGAGCCAGCTGTCCAGCATTTTAAAATTTTTAATTATTATTTAATTTTTTTAATTTAAGTCAGTCGATGATATTTTGATTTTAAAATTTAAATATATTATTTATTTTTACGAATTTAGTACAGTTTATGTAATTCTCATAATTATAATTTTTAACAAGTTAAAAAAAATGGCCAATGGAGACAATTTTTTTAAAAAATTTAAAAATTAAACAAGTTCTCTCTATATATATATTTTTTTAAGTTAAGGATTTGAAGATTAAAATGATAGTTAGCTGAAAGTCCGGGTGCAGTTTACGGAAAAGCTGGGGAGGAGGGGGAAGGCAGGAGGATGTGTTGCAGATCCAATCTGTCTGCGGATCCTTTCCCTCCCACCCGCAGCCTCGGGAATTCCACCCTCACTCGCCTCGTCTGCAGCGCGTACTGCACTGCATGTGCACACTGGAACAGTGCCGCCCAGCATCAGCCCGTAAATAAATAATTAATTAATTATTTAATTTGACCCCCACCCAGACAACAGCCAATCCCATGCGCCCATTGGAATCCACTCCTTTTTTTCCTTTTTATTTTTTCAAAAAATTTCGAATACCAGGCTGTGCTTTCCTACTTTTTCATTTTAGCATCTCATTTTAGCATCTTATAATTTAAAATATATAAATTTAGTATTCTATAATTTTATTTTTTTATTATTAATTTTATTAATTTTTTCGTTATATTAATAATAAAGTTAAAATTAAAGAGTGCTATAATAAGTATTTAATAAATCTAGATAGGATATGTGAAATTTTTTATATATAATTTGACGAAATATTAATAAAAAAGCTGACAAAAATATAAAAATAAAATCACATGCTATTGCTAATCTTAACCCCTAGCAATTAGTCTTATATATCTTTTATTCAATTAGTTTGTATTTAATTATATATTATTCAGTGCTGTTCAACAGGAGCTTCTTTCTTCGAGAGTCTGGTCTGATTCTACACGCTAGGCTCTTCTTCCTGCAACGTATGCTCCCCTGCAAAAATTAAAAGCTAATAAATAAATAGTCTGCATCATATAAAGTGAAAAAAATTATATCAAAGTTTATAAAAAACTTTTGTTTTTAATAAGATAAACGAAATTAAATGCTTCATTAAATGTTGGAGAGGAATGGTGAAGCGAGAAGGCGAAAAAAATAAAATAAAATAAAAGTACTGATAATTACTGTATTGAACTTTTAATTAAAATTTTGATCGAAGAGGACAATTCAACAATTGATTTCAAGTTGTTGTCCTTGTTGAAGCACCAAATTATTGTTATTTTAAAACAAGAATACTAAAGTGGGGGGAACTGATTGAGCGAAGATAGCTTTAGACATTAGTTACAAGGTGTCGTTACACCACAAAAAAAAAAAAAAAAAAAAAAAAAACTTCAAATACCCCCTTGTGGTTTCACTATTTTCCACTTTAATATCATGTGGTTTAAAGTATATCAAGTTAGTACCCTGTGGTTTGCACTTTTTCAGTTTAATACCCTGTGGTTTAAAGGGTATCAAGTTAGTACTATGTGGTTTCGCATTTTCTCACTTTATATTCTGTGGTTTCGCACTTTCTCACTTTAGTATCCTGTACTTTAAAAACCACAGGATACTAACTTGATATAAAAATAAACCACAGGGTACGAAAGTGAGCAAGTGCGAAACCACAGGGTACTAACTTAATACACTTTAAACCATAGAGTACTAAAATGAAAAAATGCGAAATCATAGGAGATTTTTTTGAAGTTTTTCCAAAAAAAAAAATATATATGTAATGTTGAAGGATCATATTCTACAAAAGGCCTGTGGTTAATTTAGAAGACCCATGCTTTATTGTCCCGTATCGTTGGATATATTCTTATGGCCAAATTGAGAGGCCAAAGTTCCAATAATTTATATTATGTGATTTTTAATAGATTTAATTTCAATTGCAATGTTATGTGCAATGTCCACAAATGGAAAAAATAAATTAACAAATTTAAGAAGTATGTGGCTGATTAAGACAAGCTGATTAATGCTCTCCTGCAAAAGGCAAACATTTTAGATGGCTCCAGTATCCCATTTACCCTTTTATGCTAAAATTTGAACTGGAGCTTAGGATTGTCTCGTACGCTTGGTGTGTTACATCAAAACCTCTGCAACAACTACTATGATGTCGACGATTGAGCTAATGTGATACACATTGTCAATCTGTATACATCTTGGAAGGTAATAAACACTTGATAAATAAATTAATGAAATAAATGAGGGTGATATCATCAATCATGTGATGCGAATAATTTACGTACATAATCTAATATTGCTTTAATTTTAATTAGTGGATGGCATTAACTTTGTCCACCCCATGCTCCCTAAGACCATGTGAGGCGATGTGCTTTGCTTTCTTGTGCAGTTGTGAATACATTGAACGCCTAATATATTATATAATTGCATGCTATATATTTTATTTCTAGAGTGGGTCATTGGTCTCTAACTTGTGTTCCGGATTATCTGCAAAAGACATGCATAATGCTCCTAATTAAATTGTTCTTTCCCGAAACATTTCTAATTTGATTTAATTTTTGTGGGAGTAGTTTGGATTGTTTGAATTTTAATTTGCACATATACTTTTTATTGTACAATATTTTTTTTTTCATTTTTTGCATGAATGGATAATTTTTAAAAAATGTCTACCAAAATGATGTGGAAAAGAGCAGTTTTTTTTTTTTTTTTAAAAAAACCTACTACATTTTTTTCGGGGGTTTTGATCAAGATTTTAACATGTTGGTCTTTTCATTTGGTTAAAAAAAAAAATCAATGATATACGTGGTCAGCCATATTATATCTACCAAAGTCAAACTCTTTATATATAAATTGGCTTGATGTAACCCTATTGAATTGTCACAGTTTGATGACCATGTTCCACGTAGAAGTTGGATAGTTCTACTTATTAAAATTTTGACTTAGCAAGAACAGTGCTAAAGAACTGTGCCATTCGATGACTACGCTGAGTTTCTTACTGAGACAAAATGAGGCAGGTATACTTATCCTCACAATTTGTATAAAATATAAGAGCAAAAAAAAAGGGACCATCCTACCATAAAGTACCCCAAGGATATTTTGTATAAAGCACATTTGAAAATTTTGTAAGGATTATATACGTGTTTGAATTCGCTTCGAATCTTCAATCTTGTTCAAAATAAGTAATTAAAGAACATATATCCTAATTAATTAGGACATGAACTAGTATAGTTAATTAATTAGTTGCATAAATAAATCTCTAATTTTGGTGTAAATTAACTAATGCCAAATAGATTTACATAATCTCAATATAATCACAAAAGAAAGCAATAAAGTAATTAAAGATCTGAACAATATTAAAAAAACAAATTAAGTTAAACTGTTGTCTAATAACTCAGCCATTTGGTGCGAGCCACGTATGAGAGGATTAAGAGCTACAGATTTAATAATATTTTTATTATCGCAAACCATACTTTAAAAAAAAAAATTTTTTGCAATGATAGCAAGGTTGAGCTATATATTAATTAAAAAAATAAATAAACTATTAGCAGATGCTCTTCGCCTCCGAGACATTGCCATTCGATGCTGCGTCGGGACTCGAGACAGTGACGTGTTCCCACTCCGGCCCACTTTCTCATGCGCACGTTACCCCCCACAAATGCATCCCCGTCCCCATCCCTCCCCTCACCGACCCCCTGAGGCCCTGAACAGTGAACACACCCCGCCCCCTACAAAAAAAAGAAAAAAAAAAGAGGAAATCACAGTAAGGATTATTTGTTAGTTTGATCAGAATTATTTGGTGGGTCGTCACTAACTTATGCTAGCTAGAGCCTACAGATAACGAGAGAGAGGGTTTGCTGTGTGAAGCTTCCATTAGTAGAAAGAAGAGGAAAGAGAGTGGGAGAGGTTAATTGGTTGGTAAGAAGTGGATGCATGGGGCTTGGGGAGGCTCTTCTGAGGAGAGTAACCCCTTCTATAACAACTACGCGACAGGACAAGTAATTAATGTTCTTCGGTTGGGTTCGTTCAATCTCTCTGAGAGAGAGAGAGAGAGAGAGAGAGAGAGAGAGAGGGGTTAGTCATACGATAGCTTGTGAGTTGCTGGTCTAACAAATCTACACAAGAGTGCGTCGTTTCTTTTTCTTATCCTTTGATCGCTCTGTGCTCACTCTACATTGAGATGTGCTGAGAGGCAGCCCAAGAAGCAAGCTGTGTAGATAGATAGATCTGGCAGGCGAGAGAGAGAGAGAGAGAGAGAGAGAGAGAGAGAGAGAGAGAGAACAAGGGAAGGGAGGAGGAGTATTCTAGCTAGCTGAGATCAGCGGTGCTTTATTGTCCCCTGGAATCCACCTACAGAAGCTTAGCTATAAATTAAGCCCGCAGTTGAAAGAGAAATATTATCTATCTATCTATCTATATCTATATATATATATTGTTAATTTGCTCGATATTCAATCCATCTCTTTTCTCTTCTACTACAGTAGGGAGATAGAAGAGTTGTGGATAGACATACATACAGATAAAGCTGGCGAACCGGTGGTGGGCAGGGAACCCCGGCTTGGGGGGAAGAGGAGGAGGAGGCGGAGGCGTGGACTCCGCCGCCGCAACCCCTTCCCATGGCCTCCACCTCAACCACTTCTCCAACCTCAGCCCCCACCGCCCCCACGATCCCAACCCTAACCCTAATCCTAACCCTAACCCTAACAACAACAACAACCCCTCCACCCCCAACAGCAGCTCCAGCAACACCAACCCGCACGGCGGCGGCGGGGGCGGGGGCGGGGAGGACGACGTGGACCACTCGCCGTCCTCCGGCGGCGCCCAGCAAGATCCCGGGTCGTCGTCGTCGGGGCGCAGGCCCCGCGGGCGGCCGGCCGGGTCGAAGAACAAGCCGAAGCCCCCGATCATCATCACCCGCGAGAGCCCCAACGCGCTGCGCTCCCACGTGCTGGAGATCGCCAGCGGCGCCGACATCATGGACGCCGTCTCCGCCTTCGCCCGGCGGCGGCAGCACGGCGTGTCCGTGCTGAGCGGCACGGGCGTGGTGGCCAACGTCACCCTCCGCCAGCCCCCCTCCTCCGCCTCCTCCGCCTCGCCGCCCCCGCAGGCCTCCTCCGTGGTCTCCCTCCACGGCCGCTTCGAGATCCTCTCCCTCTCCGGCGCCTTCCTCCCCACGCCCTCCCCCCCGGGCGCCACCGGCCTCACCGTCTACCTCGCCGGCGGCCAGGGCCAGGTCGTCGGCGGCGCCGTCGTCGGCGAGCTCGTCGCCTCCGGCCCCGTCATGGTCGTCGCCGCCACCTTCACCAACGCCACCTACGAGCGCCTCCCCCTCCCCGACGACGTCGACGACCCCGACCCCTCCGCTGCGCCGCTGCCGCCGGCGGGAGCGCAGCCTGCCTCCTCGGACGCCCTGCAGCACCAGCACCAGCTGCAGCTGCAGCACAGCCCGCCGCTCGGGGCGGGGAACAACGGCGCCGCCGCGGGGCTCGGCGACCCCTCGCCCATGCCCATGCCCATGCCCATGCCCGTGCCGATGCCCATGTTCAACCTGCCCCCCAATCTCATCGCCAACGGCCAGCTGCCGCACGACGTGTTCGCCGCCTGGGCTTCCGCGGCGCCGCGGCCCCCGGGCTACTGATCATATCGTACTCAAACCTTAAGTGTTCCTCCACTCCTTCCTCAATTCCACTTTTTTCGTCAATCTCCTGTCTCTTTTCTCTATAAATTATGCTGTTTAATTATTTAGCCTTGTGATTGTCTACCCCCTCTGTGCTATTGATGATCAGCCGAAAGAACTCCCAACTCATCTTATTTCCTTTTTTGACTTGTCTTTTTTGCTTTTCTTTTTTTCTTTTTCAAATTCATGCACGGATTTGGTTATCTGCTCTCTTGATCACTTCATGCATGCATGCATGCTAGTTTTTGTGCACGATGTTCGCTCGGTAGTAATTCGTATATAGTTTTAGTGAGCGGAATTAGCATTTGCTGTTATCCGCATGTTCCGCATGTTCAAGCGGCAAATTTTCAACCTCCTAGCTATATATTTTTTTTAACTTTTTTTTTCCTTGTTAATTTTGATTTCTATTTATAACAGTTTTCTCTTATATATGGTTAATATTATTGTTGTTGTGTTTTTCACACATAATATCCTTCTCTTTCTCTAAACTTGAGGCTTTCATATTACTTCTAATTAAGTTTTACACTCATTTTTTTTGCTTGCTATTGTGAGAACCAATTGAGCGGGGTTAATTAATTAGGATTGGGTGATGTTTGATGGATGATTGATTGGCAATTATTTGCGCCCCCTATTGTTAGTAGATGGTGGGCGGGGGAGGACCAAATGTTGCATCGGATTTGACTGCCTAATTTGGAGTATCCAGCAGGTTAAGTGCATGCACTGCTTCGATTCAAATCCGCCTACTTTGGAGTATCTAGCAGGTTAAGTGCATGCACTGCTTTGATTTGATACACTACAGTAACAGTGTTTCACAATTATTTTCCATTAGACTAGTTGGGGAGGCAACTTTAATGTTCTTTTGATGTGATTTTATTTTTTTGGAAATCCACGATAGACGACAGTCGGTCGTGGTAGAACATGAAATTTTTGGGTCATCCATTTTTTTTTCCCCTCTCCTAGCTAGTTTTCCATTTCTGGTGCATGCTTGTAGACTGATTGAAGATTTCGTGTGCATGCATACCAAGATATCAAATAAGAGGTTAGCTCATGCATGAGTCCTTTAATTTTTCTTTTTTTAAGTAACCCAAAGTTTTAGACTACTGAGGAATTAATTACAGTCACCTACTGCATATTGCTTACATATATCTTATGTGATTAATTTCATTTGGTAGAATTGTAGTTGTGCTCACTATTCTTTACTTTGCTTAGGGTAGAAAGAAGGTTTATAATGTCAATTTATCATGAATTGAAAAAAGTTTGATGGTCGTAGAAATCCATATACCTCAATGGATATATTTGTTTTGGTAGTTACTCATTCCTGTCTCCAATTATTCCAGTTATACATAACTTTTTATATAACAGGCTTGGTAATGCTTGTTACGTGGAATTAAGGTATTTAATCTTACAAGCTGCTAATTAGCCTGGTTTCTCTTACATGTCATCTTGTGCGAGCTTCATGGAAAATATTGAGTGGTGTAGTTAATTACCTATTAAGCATTCTAAACTGTGATCATAATGATGCCTTTTTGACCCCTATATATGGTTGCTGAATGAAGTTTTTAGGTCAGAGAATTTCTACTTGCATATATAGTTGTAGCAAGATGAATGTGGTCGGAAAACTAGAACAGCGTATATATGGAGTTCAAAGTAGTTTGCCTGAAAATTAAAATCTGTAATTTATCATCACAGTTTCCCAGTTCAAAAATCTGTACAATTTATGTATCAAGTGTTTATCGGTTGCACTCAATATTATCTTTCGACGTGTTTCTGAGGATAAACATTAATCAGTTTAGGAAAATAGAAAATACTTGTTTTAGTTGTGAATTTAAGTTACAATCAATGATCCTTATGGGTGACATAATTAACTGTAGCGGATTTCTTTTCTCAGTTGTACTACTAAACAAAAGAATTTGAATTGTAGTTTATGTTAGTGAGCCCTCTTGGCCTTATATATGCTATCATTAATTAGTCGATTGAGGAAGATGCAAATTCTTTAGCTATTCTTATTCAATCAATCTAAAAGTTTCTCTAGTTTGTATCATCAGATGCACCTAACCTTGCCTGAATATCTACAACCTACTTGGTTAAGTAATCTGTGATGTATTTTAATTGATCTGATATGGCAAATTCATTTTTTTCTTTCTTTTGAAAAAGCAAAGCAAGTTTCAGGGTGCAAAAGATTGAGATTAATGCTTGCAATTTTTTCTTTTTCAGAATATATAGAAGCTACATAAACATTATATTCACACGTGTTCAACCAGTCAATTTTGTTTGTGGATTTCCTATTGATTGAATGCATCATTTTTCATGATCACTTGCTCTCCATGTCTAAATTTGGTGTCTAATTTTGGAAAATTCATACCACTGCAGTTGCTGGCTTACTCAAATGTTGGAGGTAGGTAAGAAAATTTGGCCGGCAATTAATTGTAAATAGTGGTATTATTTCGTGATATTGACTTTGGTGAGATCAGTCACAGTAAAATATCAAAGGAACTGGTTGTCGTGAAAGAGTCTTTTTGAATAATTAAACAACTTTTTCTGGAATCTTGATCGAGCACTACAGTGCATGAATAAAAGCTTTTGTGTTTTTGTCAAAAATATCACCTGGGAGGTCAGAAACGATATAATCTATCCTACCTAATCCTTGGCTTTTGTTCATAAGATTAACTGTTGGATGAACCTATGGGATCAATCCCGTACGGAAAATCGCCGCTTCTGTAATCGTTAGTTAGTGTTTTTTTTTTTTTTGGCGATACGCTCATAATGAGACCCTCACTATCTTAGCTTATTTCACCTAATTCATCTTTTCAATGAATGAAGTGGATAGTATGCTATATTTTTCTCATATATATATATATATATATATATCAAGATCCGTGCACTACAATTATGGCAATTTGAGAAGATGTAATTAAGCTCGTTTTACTTACTACACTTTAGTATGAAAAGATGAAAGCTTCCACTACTACTTTAATTAATACTCAGTCGCATATGTAATCCTTTACATGGGCAAGACCTCTTCCATACGAAAATTCTTGTAATCACTTGATGGTTTTAGATCATTAGACTTTTAGAGTTTTTGTAACTTCAGAATTTAATTTCATCGACTGAGAAATTTTATTTTTTTCTTATTTTTGAGAGAAAAATAGAATGCTGAAACATTTGATTTATCTATTTTTTAAAAAATAAATTTAGTTAAAAATATGAAATAACTAGATTTCAAACTCGGTACATCAAATACCAATCATCAAATCCTTCACCATCAGCGTAAAGACAGTTGGTCGTTAACTGAGATTTATTAGACAAAAGAATTAGATGGATACAAGTCTTTAACTGCTCCCTTGGATTCTTTGGAGAAGATGGAGCAAAGTCTCAATAAATGTTCTCTTTTTGGTAAACTTTTTAGACCTTGCACTCCTTCATGCTAACGAATTCATGAGGTTGGACATGTACCTTGTCTCCGTCAAATGGAAAAAAGTAATGGTTGTGATATAGATTGTAGACTCGGGCAATGACCCACAAATTTGACTAGGTTAATGTTATGATTATATATTCTATATACAGCACGATGCGCTATAAGTTCGTCACATGAACTAACTAAGAGGTGCAGAACACATATGAATTGGACCCTTAATTAATTTAATTTGTTTATTTGGAACATTATAAAAAGAAAAGAATTTAAGCAGGCCTTTTTAGGGGCAAATTAAATTTATCTGTAGTCTCTGCCTGGGGAAGAAATAAAGCTAGTAAAATAGCACTTAGGAACGATAACATAAATACGTTTTATACTTCTATCTGATACCGAATGTGATGACTAAGTATATACCTAATCTGCGTGCGTTAGATATTTGTCGAATTCCCAGACCTGACTCCGTCGATATTACAGCGTGACGTAATCTGGAAAGCAAATTACGGAATTTTTTCCAGAGACATATAGTATAGTATATAGTTGACATTCCAAGCAAATGAATTCGCGTCTAAAAAATAAGTGTAACTTAAACATATATGGGATGATCAACAAGCAAATTAAGGATTTACATGGATCGATATATAGTCATTTAACTGAAAAATTAATTTGGAGACAAAAAATTCAAAGAGTTCTCAACCAATTTGTATACACAAGAACAAAAAATTGGCTAAACGGATAACATTAATTCCAGCGGAATTTGATTGAAAAAGAAATATTGGTTCTTTGTTTTTTGCAGGAAATTTCATCTAATTAAAGAACAATTACAATAGGATGATAGATCCTGATTAATTATGCATTCCAATAGAGGATTTATCAGAATTGGTCAATGTAAAGGAATAATAAATGTATCTGGTGACGCTAAATTAACTGGTTTGAGACTTGACGTTGTTTAGTCCACAGAGTTGTATATATATATATGTTCCACAGTTCCAAGGGTGGGCTCGAGTGTTCACAATACATGAATGTGTTGAGCCACGTTGAAACGCATAAAATGTGCTCGAAACAGCGAAACGAACGCGTCTAAGATAGCAGCTGCTTCCTCTTTCACGATCAATGGGCGTTGACAATGTGCAAAAAGACTAATGAAATTTTAATTAGTTTGTTACGATCCAATTCGATGCTTATCCACCGATCCGATCGAAAGGGACACATGAACACACGCAAGGATTTAATCGAAGTCCAAAGAATAGAGTAAAGATGATGTGAACAAAGAAAAGTAGTTAAACACAGTTACTGTAGCAAGGGAAAATTACAAGTGTGTGCATATATACATATAGAGTAATACTTTAATACATCATATAAGTCTTGATCATTTATTTTTTTAAATAGATGATTGAGATGAAATATGATTGTAGAGATGATCTACTATTCAGGCATAGGTATCATTACCAAGTACCTATTTAAAGAGTATTTTGGTCTTAGAAAAATATTTTGGTCTACAAAACCGGTTTTATCCAACTAAGAATATTATAACCTTCTCAAATACAACTAAGCTGTAAATTTA
Organism: Ananas comosus; assembly: GCF_001540865.1. Taxonomy (NCBI): domain Eukaryota; kingdom Viridiplantae; phylum Streptophyta; class Magnoliopsida; order Poales; family Bromeliaceae; genus Ananas; species Ananas comosus. The sequence continues at coordinate 15,310,586 of NC_033624.1, read as the reverse complement.
AGTGCAAAGCAACATAAAAAACTTAATTATAAATCAAATTCTACTTTTAAATAGGTACTACAAATATAAAATAAAATTTTCAGTTCAAATTCAAAATTTTAATTTAAATCAAAAATTAAATTTTGGCTTTCAGATTAAAAGTAGAATTTGATTTNCAAATTCTACTTTTAAATATAAAACACAAATATAAAATAAAATTTTCAGTTCAAATTCAAAATTTTAATTTAAATCAAAAATTAAATTTTGGCTTTCAGATTAAAAGTACAATGTAAATTCAAAATTTAAAAGTTTAATATAAATTTTAAGATTAAAATTTTATATTACAATACCAACTTTAAAACTTAAATTTAAATTCAATATTTTTTTTGAGTTGGATATTTAACAAATTAGGTATTATCTAATTTAAAAAATAACAAAACTAAATAAGTTATTTAATATTATAGGATGCTAACAAATTTGATATAATACTAATTTTTTTCCAATATTGCCATATTAATTAATTCAAATCGGTAATCTGTTCAATAGATTACTTTATGTAAAATTCAGCTATACCCTTTACTAATTTAGAGTTTGATTTTAATACTTATAGTGTATTAAGGTATTGCTCTCTCTCTCTCTCTCTATATATATATATAGAGTGCGGCCGGTATGCTTCTGATGTATTCCGTGCTTCCAGAAACATAGCAGTGCACGCTATATATATATATATATATATATATATATATATATATATGTGGCGTGATTGAGTTGTAAATTAATGTTCGCCTGACTTTAGATATACATTGTCTCCCGGATCAACGGTCAAATTGCTGATCTCCCCATTATTATACCAGCTCAATCCAGCACGCGGATAACTCCTTCCTTTTCCCCTGTTGACCAATAAATTGTTCCCTAGAACTTCTTCACCGCGAATAGTACTTGGGCCACTTAGGCTTATTTTGATTCCATCTTATCATAATTTTCAATCAAAGCTCCTAGAAAATCGTGGCTTTTATTTGAATTTTATATATATATATATATATATTGTTTAATTTGTTGTCCATCTCTTATATCAAAAATTTTTTCTGAATAAATAATTTATTTATTTTGCTGGAGAAGCTAAGAAAATCTTTTTTTTGAAACGCACCTAGTTGAGCTGGATTTTAAGGTATCGTTTGGTTCAGGGATAAACAAAAAGTGGATATTCCGGTGATAAGTATAAATTGAGATATAAGTGAAGATTAGATCAATTTTGTGTTTGGATGAAAATTGAGTTATTGCTGGGAATAAGAAAAATAGCGTTTGGTTAGGTCAGATGAAATAAAAATTAAAGTTGGTCGTTAAAAATAAAAAATAATGATATTAACTTTTTCTGTATATTAGAATTTAAACTTTTATATTTTATATTTATATTTTAAAATTTAAAATATAAACTTTTAATTTAAAAATTAAAATTAAAATTTAAATTTTAAAATCTCAAATTTATAATTTTAAAAAATTAATTTTTTAAAGTTTGAACATTAAATTTAAGATGAAATTTTAATTTAAAAAATAACATATCAAATTCTAAATATAAAAAAATTAAATTTAAAATTTAAATTTTAAATTAAACAATTTAAAATTTAAATTTTTAATTTTGTAATTTTAAAATTATAAATTTTAATTTTTGAATTTATAATTTTAATTTTATAATAAATTAAAAACTCTCTCTCTCTCTCTCTTCATGGTCGAACAAGCAGGATGATTCTAAAAATTTTTTTAAAATTCAAAAATTAAAATTAAAATTTTAAATTTTAAATTTAAATTTTAAAATTTAAAATTTAGATCAAATTTAAATTTTAAAATATAAATATCAAATTTATATTAAAAAATATAAAATTTAATATTAAAATTTAAAACTATAAACTTGAATTTTGAAATTACCAATTATAAATTTTTAAAACTAAAATTAAAATTAAAATTTGTTCCCCTTAAAAAAAATAGGGGTGGGAATTACTTGTTCCCACCCCTATTCCACTTAAGGGTGGGAACTAGCTATTCCCACTCTTAACGGATTATCCTAGTTAAGAATGAAAATAGCTAGTTCCCACCCTTAAAAATAATGTTTGGAGAACAAGGCGGGGATAACCCCTTATCCCCGCCGTTGTTCCCCAACCAAACATGGCTTAAGAGTTGAGATAGAACGGTCGATAGGACTAGCAGTCCAGAGATGACGTGGTGGACCTGGTGTAGGGAGTAATTTGACACGTTGACCACTTCCTCTTTTCCACTTGCCGACTTAACTTTTTTTTTTCTTTTTCCTTTTCTTTTCCCCTTGTCATCGACAATGCTTCCTTTTAGATCTGGTTGCTCCCTTTGAACTGGCCACTACAAAACGCGTAGTGATGAAGAAACATCACGGAATTAATACTCCCCACAATTATATATATCTATATGTATATATATTGTTCTCCCTTAACTCCTCTTATATATATATATGTATGAGTTGATTTGTTTTCACGTTCCAACAATAGAAGGATTCAAAGGACGCGCAAATAGAAAACTACACGCACGCACCTCCAATTCTAGTACCAGTAATGGTAGTCCCCAAATATTTGCTCTCCATTCTTCAGGCCCGGCTCGGCCCCGACCCGAACCTACCCGTTCTCGGCATCCTCGCCTTCGAGGCTGCCTCCGCCATGTCGCGCCTCGTCTCCCTCAGCAATTTCCTCTCCGGCCCCGAGATCCTCCGCCTCCGCTCCGACACCATGCGCTCCGATGGCGTCGCGTTCCTCGTCTCCACCAACCAGTCCTTCCTCCTCCGCCTCGCCTGCGCCGAGCTCGTTGCCGATCTCGACCGTGCCGCTTCTGCCGCCGCACGCCTCGGCTTCCGATCACGCGACCCCTTCCTCTCCAGATTCAACCGCATCTACGCCGACGCCAAGGAGGGGAACTTCGACTGCATCGATTGGATCGGAATTGAGAAAAAGGCCGGCACGAGGGTGAAGAAGATGGAGCGGCGTGTCGCGGCAACAGCGAGGTTGCACGCGGAGATGGACGTGTTAAACCAGCTGGAGGCATCGGAGAGGAGGATGAAGCAATGGATGCAGCACAGCAGGCCGACAGCGGTGCAGAAGCCGGACCCGGCCGTTGATACGCTGCGGAAGAAGCTCAAGGAGCAGCGACAGCGAGTGCGCCGCCTAGTAGACGAGTCGCTGTGGATCGAGACCGTCGACAAGGCGGCCGACCTCATGGCCAAATCCGTGCTCTCGATCCTCGCTAGGATTTCTACCGTCTTCGGCCATGTCGTGCCCAGTTTGCCGCGCATAACGGCCAATCGTGGTCGCAGTTACAGTCCCAAAGCGAAACACTCGTCGGGGCCGCTGGAGCGATCGACGCCGATTAGCGCGGCAGTGAGGCACTCCGCGCCGCTTTTCGTACACAAAGAAGTGACCTCGAAGCCTTTCGAAGATCTATCTAGGGTTTTGGAGCCGCCGTCGAAGACCGTAGGCGGGTCCGGCATGGCGCTACTGTACGCGAACGTGATTGTGTCTGCGGAGAAGCTCTTATTGGCGAAGTCGGCAAACGGACCGTCGGATGAAGAAGATATGAACGCGACGAGAGATGAGCTGTACATGATGTTACCGGAGAGGATTCGGGCGGTGACGAATGCGAAGCTAAGGGAATACGTGAAGAGGGAAGCAGCGACGGCCGGGGGAGTGGACGGAGCGGAGGCGGAAAGGTGGAAAAGGAGGGTGGAGAGCACTCTGAAGTGGCTGGGGCCGGTGGCACACGACACGGTGCGGTGGCAGCAGGAGAGGCAGATGGACCGGCAGCAGCGGTTCAGCACGCGGCCGAGGGCGGTGATGCTGCAGACGCTGCACTTTGCCGACCGCGACAAGGCGGAGGCTGCCGTCGTGGAACTGCTCGTCGGGCTCAGTCGCATTTGCTGGTGCGATGAGCGGCCGCGCGAGTTGCCGAGGCCGGCGGAATTTTGATGCTCGGATGAATGGGAATCGGATACTGTGTATACATATATAGTATAGCTAGATATGAAAAATACAGGAATTTGCAAGGATTGATGGTGTAGTAGTTTGTTGTAATGAATTCATTGATTGATTTGTTTCCATACATGTTAAGATTTACACATACGAGAATGACAGAGTTGAATTTTTAATTCGTTTGCTAATTTGTGTGTGCGGATTAAGAAATGAATGGTCTGGGGGATTGGTTATTCGTGAATTTATAGATTATAGATGCTGTTGAATTCAAAGAAATGTAAAAAAAATTGTAAGGGCCAATGGATTTAGCTCGCTATCACAAGTTTGTAGAAAATTAATTTAGACTTCCATTCTTTTTGACAGGTATAAAAATGTACACTTCTGTAGCTTATTTGAGCCAAAAAAAAAAAAGTATAGTTGAATACTACCTTCGTGTTGCAATATATATTTTTATATATAAAAAATCACTAGTTAAAGTGTTTCAGTTTTAAACAAAATAGCCATATGTTGTCAAAGAAAGTAAGTTTTAAAGGCCAATTATCCGTGAATAGCAAATTTGAAGCCCGACATACCGTATTAAAAGAAAATGTTATGCCGTGCGCCGAGGAGTAAGCATGATCTGGAATACAACCTCTTGTTGTTTTGGTTGGTTCAATTAATTTTTATTAGTAACTGATACAATTTTACATATTAAAAATAAAGAAAATGATGATAAAAAAGTTAAATTGCTTATTCAATACTTTGAACACATCAAATTTTGACCAAAAAAAATTATTTATTTTTATCATATCTTATATTCTAAGTGCATATATACTTTTATTCAAACCAAATATAACAGTCGAGCTGAAGCAAACTGAAGGAATTATTTAAGTTCATTTTGTTGATGCTAGTGATCCAATAGAATTTAACTTTTAAAGGAATATCTTCAAAATCGGACCGAATTAAACTATAGTGAGTCGAACGTCTAATTTACTATTCATGTAATTTTGAAATTCGTGTCATTCCAGTTATAAATTTTTATTTGAAGTGAAATTTTTTTTTGATAAAGATGGTTCCTAATACTCATATATATAATGTTAATATTGGTGTCATTTATATAATAAACGAAAAAATAAAATGATATATATCTATATATTCTTAAAAAAGAAAAAGTGTAGCATGCTGAAAGCCTGAAACCGTTCTCCTCAAATTTCTATTCCGTGAAAGTGTGGGTACAAGAGATGCTCCCAAGGAAACTTCCCTCTCCGTCCCTGGCCCCATGGTGTGTGTATATATATATATATATATATATATATATATATAGCTGGAGTAGAGATGTAGTAGTAGTAGTACCTGAGAGGGGTTTCTGTCCAAATTGGATAGTTTATAACAAGACGGCCGTATGGTCCCGAATCGCGTACGTTCAACGGCCGGGCCTATCACGAACAAGCACCCTCCTCACTAAACCCCTTCAGATGACGACACGTGTCCCCTGCCTCCTCACGGATCCAAACCTATTTATATTCTTCTGTTAATTCCGGCCTTTCTCGTCCGCGACCCACCCCCCTCTCTCCCCCCCTTCACCCATCACCCCTCGCTCCCCTCGACACTCATCGTCGTATCCCAGATATCGAAACCCTAGAAACCCCTCTCCCTCCGAGCTTCATTGCCCCGATTCACCTCCGATACGAATCCCTCTTTCTCTCTCTCTGTCCGATCGCTTCTTCGTCCTCTTCGCTCCGCGAATCCGTCTCGTTCACCATTGATTGAGGAGAGATGGCGAGCAACGTCTCCAATGTCTACATACACGTCATTGACGACGTGATCAGTAAGGTGCGCGACGAGTTCGTCAGCTACGGCTCCGGTGAAGCGGTTTTGAACGAGCTTCAAGCGGTGAGATCCCTTTTGCCTCTTTTGCAGCTCGATTCCTTTCGATCGTTTCAAATTTTTAGGGTTTGATTGATTTCTTACGGGATTGATGGTGCCTAGGAGTTTTTTCTGTTAATTGATTTTGATCTTTTGAGTTGCATACTGGAAAACCTAGTTGTGGGAGATGAAGATGATGCAGTGCGGAGCAATCAATGGGCCGATCGAGAGGTCGTCCATCCCGAAGCCCACCGGCCCCAATCCGGTCCACGATCTCAATGTGCCGTATGAGGCACCGGCCGAGGAGTATGAAACCCCTACAGCTGAAATGCTCTTTCCACCGGTTAGGGTTCCATCTACCTAGACATGCCAACATGTTGTATCAACCCAGTGTTTTTGCTTGATAAAGTTGCGTATTTCTTAAAATTGATTGTGCAGACTCCATTGCAAACCCCCATACAAACCCCATTACCCGGAACAATGGATCAGGGAATGTATAATATTCCAACAGGCCCCTCGGATTATTCTCCTTCTCCAATTACTGAAATCAGAAACAGTGTTGACCTGAAAGGTGGAAGGCCTAGTCCCTACATGGTATGCCAACTAATGGATGGCTGGTTTAAGTTAGCATACGTGTTTACAACTTGTTTTTTTATTAAAACTGTAAGCTACATTGATAGCTGTTGCAGATACGATGCATTATGTGAATGGGAATTAATTGGTTCTTTAAATTATCTGTCTTTATTTTGCCAAATTGTAAGTGTTAATACTGTGCTTGTTTTGTCGACTTCCTTTTATGTATTTCGTGCAGCAACCACCTTCTCCCTGGTCGAATCCAAGACCCCTGGGCGTTGATGTTAATGTGGGTAAGTATAAAATATGTCACTGTATTTAGAATGCTCTTAGTAATTTGTTTGCACAAATAGTATATCATTCGTAAGCTAGAAATGGACTTACGGTTATTTCTGGTGGTTGTCTTTTAGCTTATGTGGAAGGGCGCGATGAGGTGGATAAAGGAGCTCCCCACCAAAACACTACCCAGGTATATAAACAATTCCCTGAAATATTTTGTTTTTTTCTTCCTTTTTTTATTTTTGGAGAACTCTCTATGTTTATGTTTTTTCTCCCATCAGATTTCAAATTATCCGGTTAAATTTTTGTGGCATGTTGCAAATCAGAATTATTTTTCTCAACTTTGGAGAGCTTGCACTCAGTAAAGAATTCAGAAGTCCTTTTTGTATGCAATGCACAGAATTTGCCTTCCATTTGATATATCTTGTCATTTTCTGAAGGTAGGCGCTGAGTTCTGAAAAGTTTAAACCAAGGGTTAACATATCTACGTTTTGCCTTTTAGGACTTTTTTACGATGTCCTCTGGGAAACGCAAAAGGGATGATTATCCTTCTACTTTAACTTCTGGTGGTTATATGCCACAGCAAGATGGAAGCGGAGATCTTGCGAGTGATCTCCTTCTGCCAAAGGTACTTCTTACTAACTAAAATGATGTAAATTACACTAGGAGTCCCTGGATATTTGACACCTAAAACTTTTGGAAGTGTTTCAATTTAGCCCTTGCCATAGAGGAAGGAAAAAAAAAAGTTGTCTGCACTTGTTACATCCTTGCACTTGTGGACCGCAGATCCATTGGCTCTCCATTCATCTTGTTTTTTCTATGCAAATGTCTAGTTTCTAAGTAGGAATACAGTTGCAGCTCAGTGGGTGGTATTAATTGAGTGTCGTGCATAGACGAAAGGATGCACAACCTGTGGGCAATAGTTTCTTTGCTAACAGTAAGTGGAATGCTTTCAAAAGTTGGGGTGCCAAATGCCATGTTAATAGTTTGAGGACCGGAGCAAAACTTGACTAAAAGTTTCAGGATTAGTGGTGCAATTTTGCCCTATTTAACTCCAAAATTATAAGTTAGTTTTAACTTTGCTTTCTCCCTTTTGCATTTTTATCTTTCCTTTTGCAATTCATTGATGTTTGTAGTTTACCATTGTCCTGTTGTTGCAATGCTTATTGATAGCAATAAGGAATTTGCTACATCACATGATAGCAATTTACTGAATTAACCTATTGACAGAGATTTTAATATGCAAAAAATTTGAATCTTATATTGAATAAATAATATCCTATGATATTATGCATGAGTATAACATTAGCTATGAGCCAAAGAAAACTATCGAAGACCGTTCCTTATCCCGAAGGGGAGTTAATGAGACAATTTCTATTTACTGCTGTTTTAATAGTAAAAATGTACCATCTAGATACCCAGATAATCAAACATCACCCACAATACCATGGACAACTAATAAATCAATGTGCACTAGTGAACACGCATAGTAATGCATGTATTGTTAATGGAAATAGAATTAAATTGAACTTTGTAAAGTTGTTCAAGTGCTCAGGTATATAGTCAGAAATAGCAAAAAATTCAGGAGATAGCTGAATAATTTCAGGCAGGTCCATTTCTGGGAAGCTATCATGAAAAATGTGGAACAACTTCCAAATGTAAAAGAAAAATGACAGTACTGCATCACAAATCATGAATCATCTAGTCAGTTTGAATCTATGACATCATTGTCATCCTTGTATAGTGTTCTTCAAAAGAGAGTTCGATACAACTTGTTCAAATCCTTCTTATAGTGTTGCCAAAATGTATTATAATATGTCTGGAAGCCATGTATAATACAAGTTAGAATGTAACAGATCAAACAGTCATAGTTGATCATTGTAGTCCACCTTCAACTTTTATCAAATATTTAATTGTTTACTAGTATGTAAAACTCAACACACTTTTTTCTTCCCTGCCCTTATTGGTTGGTTCACTGAATTTTTCTTTGCAATGGAATTTTGCATCGTGACAGATTACACTGTTGAAAATGCATGTGATTCCTTTTCCAGGACATCATAAATTGGTCGACTATTACAAGTGTAGATTATAAAAGTTATCGAGGACCTATGTGATTCCTTTTCAAGACAATTGTAAAATGACCAACAATTAGTAACATAAATTACAGACTATCAAAAATCAATAATGAGCCATGAAATGGCAAAAAATGGCATGCAACTTCGATTTCAAGTTCCAGAATTATTAATACAGGAACTGTCAATCTAATTTTGTATGTTGGGCATTTTAGCCACCGTTTGGTTGGGGGTTAAGGGGTGGAATAACCCCTTAACCCCCAATTTATACCCAAACACCACTCTTAAGGGGTGGGGTTTACTAACCCCACTCCTCCTCCCAACTTTAACCCCGCACGCATCCCGAGCCCTCACCTTTTTCTTCTTTATCAATCATTAACCCCACTCCCCCTCCCAACTTTAACCCCGCACGCATCCCGAGCCCTCACCTTTTTCTTCTTAATCAATCATTATCTTCTTATCCCACCTACTCCAACCAAATACTTTTTTTCACTATCCTAGACTAACTCCAACCTCCAACCAAACACAAAAAAAATTTTAACACCATTTTATCCCTAAACTTAACCCTATCCATGGAATAGCTACTTTTTCTTAACCCCGAACCAAACGGTGGCTTAAGGTTTAAACTAAAGTTCACAGGAAGTAGAACAATAGTTTGAGACACTAACAATAAACTATGATTATCAACTCATATATCCATGTATATTGCATAATTTGCATTAAATATTTTTCATCCAATACTCTTCACTTGGTGTACAAGTTCTGAATATGTGAGCTTTGTTCAGTAGCCAAGGGTAGAGAGAAAAGAAGATGCGAGCAATAATTGAAATAAGAGAAAGCTATTGAGAGATAGAGAATGAAGCGTGTTTGAAGAGAAAAGCATCGTTGCGTTACTGCTACTAAAATTTTTGTGGGTCAAACAGGAAGACGATGCGTTGGACAGATTTGTAATAGTGTTGATATGCAATTTATTTGCTTTTCTTTTAAGACATCATTAATTTTGATCCATTCAGGACCCAGTGATTAGTAGGTCTCTATTGGCTATTCTAGTTTGGGACGAGATTTTGATAGTCGTTATAGATTCAGCTGGTAATGTATGGTCTTCTGTTCTTACTATTGGACGTTCAAATTTAGACGCTCTGGATGAAAATGCTGATGTTTCTCCTTTTTCTTCTTATGAATCAGGTAGATCAAGTTCGAAGTTCATCCATGATATGCAAAGTAACTGTAATTAAAAAGCTGCCCACTGAGGGATCAGGGGAAATTCAAGCGCTTCCCCAGCAAGATGGCATCAATGACGATTATGATGATGTATGAATTTAAATCTAAATGAGTTTGGATCATGCCTTTTTCTTTTTATTCTTTTTAAGGACTTTTTTTCCCCTCTCTGCAGTTGTTTCCTTTCCAAGGAGTCCCTGCTGAAGACTACAATACTCCTACAGACCATGGTAAAAATACTAAAAATTCGAACTTAGAAATATTGAACTCAGAATCTGCTGCAGATTCTTATTCTTTGGTGACATTTACTATTATCTTTCATTTTATCAGTGGAACTTCGTTCTCCTGCTCCACCTGTTGGTACACCAATGCAAAATAGAAATGAAGAAGGGGAGGATGATGAACCTCCTCTTAATGAAGATGATGATGACGATGATGATTTGGAAGACCTTGAGCAAGGGGAGGAGGAGCCTAATACACAGCACTTAGTTCTAGCACAATTTGACAAGGTAATTGCTGTTTTTTCTCCCAGGGTATTATCTTGTTAAATAAAAGACATTTTTTCCCCCCTATTCCTGAATTTCTCTTTTTTCATTTGAAAAGGTGACACGGACAAAGAACCGATGGAAATGCACTTTAAAGGACGGAATAATGCAGATAAATAGCAGGGATATCCTATTCAATAAGGTCTGTAGCAAGTTATCTTTAATTTCAACAACTTTTTGACTCGTGATAGTATTTTCCTCTTCATTGGCTATAATCCTACAAATATGCTTGTTTGTATTCCTTTGGTTTGTAATATTGAAAATTTGAGTAAATCAGGAAGGCCAGATGACGGAAAAATTGATAGAGAAGTACCAGAAAATGATGCAATTAAGTAAATTATGGACTATCGCCTCAGCGAAATAGAAAGAAGAACGTGAATACACTACTGGTGACTTGTAGTTTTGTCTCTTTCTATTTTTATAATCAACTAGAATCTTGAGAAGCCTACTGTGGATCCCACTATATGGACCGCTGAATCATATTAGTGTTTTTGAACGCAATGGACGGCATGTAAAACGCTGAAGAAATGCCAACTAATGGATGGCTGGTTGAAGTTAGAATAGGATCTCCTGCATATATAGTGACTGCTAGAGAGTCATGGTTTGCTGATTAACCATTAGTACTAGATTACCCAAATTTCTAGCTTTTAGGGCAAGAGGTCTCTTGGTCGTGGATTTTTGGCAGACCAAAAAGTTGAAATGAAAAGGAAGAATTCAGATCATTAGTTTTTTTTAAAAACTTAACATCTAGCCTACTTAGGAAGCCAGAAGGAACTCAAACTTGTTGAAATGATAAACTAAATCATGTTTTTTAATGATCATGTAGGTTGGGACCCAGGCATCAACAACTCAATCTTTGATATCAATGATTAATTTATGATTATGGAAGCAGCATTAGTCATAAATTTAGGAAAAGATTAAGAACTTCCATAAAGATATTTGTTGGCAAGGGAAAATAGTTTTGTTTTTTGTGGGGTTTACATACTAAGATGTTCTTGTTTGAAATTATGTTATTGCTGCAAGGAGCTGTTTGTTGTAAACCTTTTATTATTGTACATATCATTGAGATTCTGTTATAAAATAATCTTTACGTATGACAAGCTTTATCCATCAAGGTCCTGTTGTTATTAGATTACAAAAAAGAGAATGACTTAGGGATTCACTGGCACTATGTTGCACTTTCTTACGCCGATGCTTGCAGATGTTTGCTACTTTTCTTGGCCCTCCTCTCCCTCTTTTTCCGTGCTCTTGATTTTATGATTTTATCTTCCTAATTTACATGAAACTGTCCTTTGTTTCAGGCTACTGGAGAGTTTGAGTTCTGAAGTTGTTTTTGGAAGCTCTTCTAGAAGATGGAGAGTTCTTAACTTGGCTGAGTCAAGGATTATGCTAAGTTGGCTTCACTGGATGAACTGCTAGTTTTGTTTGTTGCTGTAAAGATGCTTAATTCATTCAGCTTTGTAAATCTGAGTTTTATTATTCCTCCCAACACAGAAAGCAGCTATTTTGCTAGCTTCGCTTCTCTTTTTGGTATCTGCTGAGAAATGACTGCTTCACTATATTATGTTGATTTTGTCACTTGTCAGGAGTAAAGGTACTCCAGAGAGATTTGGGCCCAAATCCTCCCTTCGCAAAATCGATATTCGGACTTTCTAAATTGATGATCAAAGCTGGTGAATGTTTTCTAGTGTTTTAAAGCTACTTGATACCAAATTCTATGGTTTTGGGATTCATTTTTACATGTCAAATGGTTGAAATGTTGACAATTTTGATAATGGGGAAGTTTTTTTGTTCCCCAAATGGTTCAGAATGTTTTATTAGTACTGTAAGACTCTGTGGGCGACTGCATCTGTCATCAATCTCAGTATCAGAACATTGATTTTGCAAATGAAGGATTTTATCCCAAATTCTCTCAGGTGTCACTTAGACCCACGTACTTATCAGTACTATTATTTATGATCAGCTTAGACTGCATTCTCGTTTTGTTTAGCTGAATTGTGACTTGGGAGGTATTCCGGGTAACCTGTCTAGTTTACTTTTTGATGGCAATTGGCTTTTTTTTTTCCCCCCTGAACTTTTGCATGGTAAACTACTAACGTCTTGTTTTTCATAGACAACTGGAAAGTTTTCTTTATCCCAACTGGATACGGGAAGAGGAAGGCTTGAGGACACCACTACGTATTTAATGTTTTTTATGGCCAACTGATATGATAACAATTGGCCCGTAAACCTTTGTTGTTTTTTTTTTTTTAGAGATAGGTAGCACGGTACTCGCTTCGTTTATTTCATTTAAAAATAAATTTAACTAGAAATGTGAATCAATTAGGATTCAAATTTAGGACCGCGGGTATCAATCACTAAATTTTTTGCCACTTGATTTAGAGACAGTCGGTGCCTGTAAACCTTTGTTGGTTTCCTATTGCATGTGATTCACCTTTCGTTATGTCCCAGCTTAAAAGAAGGTATTGAAGAGGCAAGACCGAAGAGAATGCAAGCACAAACATAAACATACAAAGTTTACTGCACATCGAGTCAGCAAACATACAATTGAGGAATGATCCTAGTGACAATAGAACCCATCTACTAGTGGATTTCTTTCTTTATATATATAATAATTATTGCTCGAACATAGATGCTGTCTGTCCATCACAGCATCTCATTCGTCTAACCAACCAAGGGAGTCTTTGCGACCTTGCCGGAAGAGTCTATGAAGATACGAACGCGGCCAGTATCGTAATCCATCGTCACAAAGTGATCAGGTGGAACCACTTGGAATCGAGCATCCGGCTTATCCTGTCTGATCCTCTTCTCGGCCTCTTCTGTGGTAAGCCCTACTACCTCAGGCCATGAATGTCTTGGAGCTGATGCCTTTACTTCCTTTTCACCCTCTGTTTCCAGTAAACCCAACATTGAGCAGAGCAAAATTGAAGTAAGAAAAAAAAAAAAAATTTTACTGGAGGAAAAAAAGGGAAAAAACAGATTGAAGCACAAGAAAGAACTTCCTTATTGAGTGATGGCAATTATTAGCTTTTAACCAATAGGTAAAGATAAGAAAGTTAAGTAACTTCTTCTTGTGAATGGAGAAGAGAGGGGAGGTATACTTTACCCATATATTTGCTAAATGGAGCTCTGGTTGTCTCGAGGAGTATGGAGAAAGCTCTAGCTATAGACGGAGAACTTTGCCAGCTTTATCAATACATTTTGCTACGAGTGATTCTGCGACCAACAGAGTAATTGAGCATGGACGGCAGATGCGTGTCGACCAACCATAACCAAACAAAGCTTTAAAAAGGACAAAAACAAGGTCCTTATTTAATGCTTTGAAAGACAACCCCAAGGTTCCCACGGGGATTAAAAAGATGCTTGCTCATTAATAAACAGCAATTGTTTAATTGTTTCTTAATGCTTCTTTCTCTTTTTATTGAACATTTGAAAATACATCCTGCCATTGTCACTAAAGCAGTGAGGTGGCATACCATTAACTGTATCACACATTGAATGATTCAATTACAAGCAACCACTATAAACTTAGAAAACTTAATACCATAACATCTTCTAGTGTGGTACACGAGGGATTCTCCTCTGAAATTTCCGTATACATTGATAAACTAGTAACGTAATGACTTCTATGTTTCTTCACAGAATTATATGTCAAAGCCGAAATACATCAGTTGGAATACGCTCGGAGTTTCCTTCCACCAGTTTCAGCTTCTTCTGCACGTTTGGAGGAAAAAAAAAAAAATTCATACTCTTTTTACTGGATTGATACACAATAAATATGGCTTTAATACACATAATAGAGATTACCATACCTGTGTAAGGATTTGTAGAGACCGGGATAGGTGACCCTTGCGACTCTTCTTGACCATGCAAAGAAGACGCTGCCACCCTCATCTTCTCCACAAAACTACCCTTCTCCTCGGCTTGATTGCGACCGTCCGATCTTGGGCTCACGGCCTCAGTGATAACCTCACAGAGCGCCCTATCATCCTCTCCAGGCTCCAGCTTGTGCACCAAATACTCCTTAACTGCTATCCCCTTATCCCACATCTGCTTGGCTCCAGCTTCATATCGCGGCCCTGCGTCTTGAATCTTCGAGGCTATATTGTAGGTGGCCTCCGTAATTATATTGTAAGCTGGTACGAGGATCTCGGTTACCATCTCAGACATAGTCTTATTGTTAGGATTGTTCATTCCACGAACTGAGTTCATGGGTTTATCACTCAAGCTGTGTTTGTCGGTAACTAGAGGGACCGCCGTTGATGTCTTCTTTAAGGAATTAAGGTGATGCAATTTTGGTTCTTTCCGTATGTCGTTCGCTTCCTTCATTTCTGATTCCTTATTCCAATTACTTGTTGTGTAAGTTTTTGAACAATACGTGGGTTCTGCCTTCTTGTACATTTCAGGAGCCATCTCTGATTCGTACACTAGGATTGAAAAAGAAAGAGAATTAGTCCAAGAATTAGATATGAATTGTAGAGAATAGAGAATCAAATAATTATTACTTGGGGCGCCATGGTATTCTGGGTCTTCTTCGTCGTCGTCGTCTTCATCTAGGCTCACTCCCCATGGGGGTGTCCAATTTGCGTCGTCGTGCCCGTGCCTTTTCCTTGTCAGAAATTGCCTCCACTTCTTTGCCTTATCCTTCACCTTTCCAAGAACCGATTTCTTCGCATGGTGGTCGTGTTCGTATTCATGGTCATAGCCAAATCCAAAGGCCGGAGTAGTCGGCGTTGGCCAATATTGCCCGTGCATGTCATCTTCATCATCAAATGGATTTTTCCCTAGAAATGTATAGATTATTAAAAAAAAAAAACCCTATATATATATATATATATATATATATATATATATATATATATATATATATATATANATCATCAAATGGATTTTTCCCTAGAAATGTATAGATTATTGGAAGCACGGAAGGCTCCGTGCTTCCGATAGCATAGTAGCCTCACTATATATATATATATATATATATATATATATATATATATATATATAAACCGCTTCATCAGTGAATAAATTGTTTGGAAGTGGCATCATTATTTCGTTGCTTAGTTTTCGCTGTTTGTTACTGAAGAAGCTGCTGCTGTGTTGAAAAAGATTTAACACTAAACATGGTTCATAGAAGAAGATGAAAGAGATTCAACAGACAAGGCCTGGCCTAAAAGAAACAGAGAGTAGAGTTAATAGATTAAAATTCCTTCAGAATCTCATAAATAGAATGCAGCTAAACTTATCAAACAAAGCTAATGTTCCAGTACACATATTCCATATTAACAATCATGCAAAGAAAACAGTTTTTTTTCCTTTTTTTCCCCCCCTCCCCTGAGAGAGAGAGAGAGAGGGAGAGAAGAGTGATGATACTGGAGAGTGAAGTGCAGAGAACAACCTGCAAGATGATGTTCCCCTCGAGGGGTGCCACCACCAAATCTCATCCCTTGTGTCTCGGCCATTTCGTCTCTCCCTCTCTCTCTCTCTCTCTCTCTCTCTCTCTTCTTAATTTGTTCTTCTCTATCCAAATGAACTGAACAAACCATATACGCAGTTGGTATTTAACTTGTAGGCAGTTAGACATGCCTTCCTATATCTCAGGCAAAGTTGATGGATAAGGGCCAACAAGGTCCCCATGCCCCACATTTGCGTGCATGGCCACCTGTGAAGCAGGTCCTGCCACGTGTCCCTCCGCTTGGGGCCTATCAGAATTCAGAACCAGGAAAATTTGAAAAACCCCATTTCTAATAAGAGGTTCCTCTCATTCTAAGAAGGTATGCTCACCTGGTGTGGTGTTTGTATCCTTTGAACTCTGTGTAAGAAGATAAGGTGGAGAGGAAACAAATGGTTGGTACAAAAAGAAGCAAAGAGGAGATAGATCTGAGAGAAAAAAAAAAGAAAAAGTAAGGGAAAAGAATGGCAACAGTTTCAAGATTACCTTCAACAATTCATCAACATCAATCTCTGTATTATAATCGCAAAAGGAATTCCATTTCACTTAGGAGAGCAACAACTCTGAGAGTCAGAGCTGCAAAGCTTCCTGCTGGAGTAAGTAGTAGTTTCCTCCCAGATAGTATTATAAATTTTGTATTCACTTTTATAGATTGTTGCATGGTACTTTAGATTAGAAAAACAAAAAAAGAAAAAGAAAAAAGAAAGAAGCCATAATGGATCAGTAGAAAAGGATGATTCTTGCTTGAACTTGGTTCAGGTTGAAATGCCCAAAGTGGAGCCAAAGCTCACTGAGCCATTCCTTGGGTTCACTAAGACTGCAGAGATATGGAACTCAAGAGCTGGCATGATTGGAATCATTGGAACCTTCATTGTAGAGCTGGTGAGTCATTTTGCAGTTCTTTTTTTTTCACCTAATTGTTTGAAGTGAAAAAAAAAAAAATCCTAATCATAATTGAAACCGATTAAATTCAGACTCAAATAATTTTGATAGATCTCATGTTAACCAGAAAATTTTGGGGCCAATAATTACATCCACAATAGGCCCATTCAAAGATCCCGAGTGATTTTCATGATGAAATATTTTCTGATAAACTGAATTTGATGAAAATATCCGTGGTTTTCACCCACGGATATTTGATGAAAATATCCAAGTTAAGTTCATGAAATATTTTCCTCCAGAATATTTTCTAATAAGTAGGTCAGATTTGATATTACCCGAAAATAGAGAGTGGCTAATTCCCGAGTGTATGTATCAGGATTAACCGAGTTTAATATATTTTTCACTCTAGTTGTATGTGCTAGAGCTCAAACCAAATTTCGAATTCCCAACCAACTCCCAAAATATCCTCCAACAACCCATTCAAAATCAATTTTCAAAATATCCTCCAACAACACATTCAAAATTCGAATTTCGAATTTTGAATTCCTAACCAATTCTCAAAATATCCTCCAACAACCCATTCACTAATTTGTCCATAACTGTAGTAAATATGGATTAAGTTTTTGACTCGAGCATATATATGTATCTACTGGTCTTAAATTCCAGGTATTTCACAAAGGCATACTACAGATGATTGGTGTGGATGTGGGGAAAGGGCTCGACCTTCCACTTTAAAGAGTATATCAGTCCAAAATTAAACTCATTCCTGTATCATCTTCTTTATGTGTTTTAACAAAAAATGTTCAAAGGACTAATTAAGCTGAATCAGAAGCATGATCATTGGTTCAATTTGATTGAGTCATTACTGATTGGCACTGGTAAAGAAAAAAAAAAAAAAAGGTTTATCTTTTATGAGAACGTAGTAGAGCTACAAATGATTAACACTGTTACTGAAGCATTTTGAATTGAAGATATATACATGTAAATGATACTTCTGTAGCGAATGTACAAAGTAGCAACTAGTCAAACTACTGCAAACTTTATCTTTGTAATACTACATCATTCTTGCTATTAATTGTTGTTGAGAATCATATCCATGGATTTCCTATAAGCAAATACACATTTTTCAGATACAGAAATTAGTCTGCGGTAGAGAGAGTGGAATAAATTCTGATCATGCCGCCATTACAAGTGCCATTTGGGTGCCGATAAGTAAACATTGTCCAGGGTCCCTATGATAACATAGAGAGCAGCACTTGTAAAAAGAAACCAATTAAATGAAGTGCGTTCCATGTAGCGGAAATTCGAGCTCCGAAAAAGCAACCGAAATGCTTGAAAGAGAAGATCGATCAGCGTAA
Source organism: Ananas comosus (assembly GCF_001540865.1). Classification (NCBI taxonomy): domain Eukaryota; kingdom Viridiplantae; phylum Streptophyta; class Magnoliopsida; order Poales; family Bromeliaceae; genus Ananas; species Ananas comosus. The sequence goes on along the minus strand of NC_033624.1, from coordinate 15,292,403 downwards.
CTTCTGAGCAATTTTCTGTATAAAAGCTTCAACCGAATATGTTGGCAAAACGGCAATGCGAATGGCTGTAATGTATACAGAATGTAGCATGTTACTATGGTTCTCTGAGACATTTCGTCGAACAACTAATAACCTGATGAAAAGAAGAAGGGTATCGCAATTCGCTAGTATACAGTTTAAGTTGAGAAGAGTTTAATTGGCAAAGACAGGCGTTGCATTGTCGGCATCATTATCTTTCTTCTCTGTTCAAATGAACACACACTTTTTAACTTCTCGGTGGACAATAAAATTTATGTGATAACCAAATCATTACAATCTATACAACATAATATCCTTTTGCAGAAACAAATATAATAATTTTTTTCCATCATAATTTTTTACGGTGTAGATTAGTGCAATTTCCCAAACGAATAAATAAGCATATCTGTAACATATTTTTGTCTCAGCAACGGCGTTAGGGTGTGAACTTTGCAGTGCCGATATCGGCCCATTAATAGGCCCACTAAAAAAGGCCCATTTACAGCCCAGCAATACACCGGCCCCGCAATTGCTTGGGGTGTAAGTCCTCCACATCGTAATCGTCGTCTATAAACCCTAAACCTTTTTACCATATCCTCCCATTCTCTCCATTTGCCCTGCTATAATTGTAAGCGGCACCCAAGCCCAACGCAGTAGTGTATTTGAGCTGCGCCTCGCCCTCGCCTCGCCCGTACCAAATCCTCGAGGCCGAGGCCACGGCCATGGCGCTCTACGCTCCGGCGCAGCTCCTCTCCGCCCCGATCGGCGGCGCCGCCTCTCTCTCCGGCCGCCGTCGCCGCCGCCACTCCGCCCAAACCCGGGGCCCGAAACCCTACCCCTCTCCGACGGTAAACGCTCGCAACCATGAAACCCTAATCTCCTTCTCCTCCGTCCCCTCCTCAGTCTCCGCCCAAGCTGGGGACTCCAAACCCGACCCCTCCCCTCCCTCCCTCGAAACCCGGAGGGCGAAACCCCGCAACAGGAAAACCCTGATATCCGCCGCAGCCGCGGCTACCGCCGCCGCCACCGGCGCCTTCTTCCTCAACCTCGGCTCGCCTCCTCCCCCACCTCCTCCCCCCGGAGGCGGAGGCGGAGGCGGAGGAGGAGGAGGTGGAGAAGGGTTCTGGTCCCGGATCTTCTCCCCTCTCATGGCGAACGCGAGGGACGAGGAGGGGGGCTCGGCGGAGTGGGACTCCCACGGGCTCCCCGCGAACATCGTGGTCCAGCTCAACAAGCTGAGCGGGCTCAAGCGGTACAAGATCTCCGAGATCCTCTTCTTCGACCGGCGCCGCGGCTCCCTCGTCGCGGGCACCGAGGACTCCTTCTTCGAGATGGTCTCCCTCCGCCCGAACGGTGTTTACACGAAGGCGCAGCTCCAGAAGGAGCTCGAAACCCTGGCCTCCTGCGGAATGTTCGAGAAGGTCGACCTCGAAGGCAAGACGAAGCCGGACGGGACCCTCGCCCTGACCGTCTCCTTCACGGAGAGCACGTGGCAGTCGGCCGACGCCTTCCGGTGCATCAACGTGGGGCTGATGCAGCAGACGAAGCAAATGGACCTGGATCCCGACATGACGGATCGGGAGAAGCTGGAGTACTTTAGAAGCCAAGAGAGGGACTACAGGAGACGGATTGAGCGGTCGAGGCCGTGCCTCTTGCCCGTTCCGGTTCAGAGAGAGGTGATGCAGATGCTGAGGGAGCAGGGGAAGGTGAGCGCTAGGTTGCTGCAGCGAATCCGGGATCGGGTGCAGAAGTGGTATCACGATGAAGGTTACGCCTGTGCTCAGGTGGTCAACTTCGGGAACTTGAACACGAGGGAAGTGGTGTGCGAGGTCGTGGAAGGGGATATCACACAGCTAGTTATCCAGTTCCAGGATAAACTTGGGAATGTTGTTGAAGGGAACACACAGCTTCCTGTTATCCGGAGGGAGCTTCCCAAGCAGGTAATTTACTGTTTTTCTTATAAAATTTAGGTATATGGTTTGCAGATTAGCAACTGACAGTTGTTGTATTGATAAATTGTATATATTAATTATGGATAAGCTGTCCACGAAGAAAAGAATACGGATTCAAGATTGTTAACAGAAATGTTGTAGCTTTTTCTCAGTTAGGGTGGCATAATCTTGTTTCATGACCTCCTCTGTGTAAATACTGCTTATGGATGTCGTACCAAAACAGGCATTAAGTTGGCCTGTTAAGTTCTCTATTTTGGATAGGTTTCTGGTTGCAGGAGTTGCCGAAATATCTTTTGAAAGTTAACAAATCACACTTCTCAGCCAACAGTAGATATGGTTATTCTGGAAGGTTTATAATTTTGTTCTTGGTAAACAATGTTTATCAGCATGCCACTCTGCATTCTGCTAAGGCAGTTACACTTATTACTTCCCTTACAATCATGCCAACGTTAGAGAAGTTCGAAGTGAATTTCTTATGCTGTGCCTATTGTGGTCGTATAGCTAGCATTTTGGCTATTAATACAGTTCTGATTATTTGATAGATCGTGTCTTGTGCAGCTTCGACCAGGGCATGTCTTTAATATCGAAGCGGGAAAGCAAGCTCTCCGGAACATCAATTCACTTGCTTTATTCTCCAACATAGAGGTTAACCCGCGACCTGATGAAAAGAGTGAAGGAGGAATCATAGTTGAAATAAAGCTTAAAGAATTGGAACAAAAATCAGCTGAAGTAAGCACAGAGTGGAGTATTGTTCCTGGACGTAACGGACGACCAACTCTGGTAAATTATCTCTAACCATAAGTTACCGCAATACCAATTAATACAACAAAACCAATTAATACAACAAAGGACATTGCTTTTTTTTTTTTTGGGTCATTTTTTTTCTGTGTGAAAATGGAATACTCTCGCAACTGACAGCATTTTATTTTCAGGCATCAATTCATATTCTTGCAGCTGACAGCATTTTATTTTCAGGCATCAATTCATATTCTTGCAGCTGACAGCATTTTATTTTCAGGCATCAATTCAACCCGGTGGAACTGTATCATTTGAACATCGTAACATCAAAGGGTTGAACAGATCAATACTTGGTTCTGTTACATCCAGCAACCTGCTAAATCCTCAGGTATGTATGTCGTGTAAAGTTGTTAGTGTGGCTTCTGTATTTTTTGGGGCGAATTGAGATTAAGTAGTTATTTTTTACCTTCATGAGAGTAGAGCAGGTCTATCCTCTTGCTTTTGTCTTTGCAAATATTCCCAAATAGTATCTTGCAATCTCATCACCTATGCATTGTCAGAGTATGTAGGACTTCATTATGGTACTTCATGGATTGGAGAGAGACTAAGAGGTGGCCATATACATGGAAAGATGTATAACCCACTAGTCCAAGTCCTTTTGTGCAAAGTGGTGTCACCATGTATATTAGTCTGGCTGTCACTAAGAATCGTTTGTTCTTCCTCCTCTAAGATTCCCATTTTCCTCCAACAGTTAAAAAAAAAAAGAAAACGTTGCTACTCTTGTTAATCTCATTACTTCATTAAACATCGTCAGGGTATTCACTTAATGTTTACTCAAAAATACAGCATTACCTCTAGAATTCCCAATCCTCTATTGTGGATTGTGAAGTGATTAGATTAGGGCAGCTTGAAAAAATATAGTCAAGTGAACGAAAACGATGATGTTAACATCTTGATCTTTTTTGTGTTTTACTGCTTTGATTATACATCTGATCTCATAGTGCTCTCTTTTACCTTCAGGATGATCTGTCTTTCAAGCTTGATTATGTGCATCCATATCTGGATGGTGTCTACAACCCTCGCAACCGCACCTTCCGTGCTAGCTGCTTTAACAGCAGGAAGTTGAGCCCTGTTTTCACCGGCGGGCCTGGGGTGGACGAAGTTCCGCCTGTGTGGATTGATAGAGTTGGGTTTAAAACCAATATTACCGAGGTAACTGACAAATTTTCTTCCAATTTACTTTTATTCCCTTCTTGAACCCCTATGCGTTTGCTTGCTGAAATGCAGAATCCTCTTGATAATATTTGATAGATGTACTAACATATTGGTATCGCCTTTTGTCTTCTTTGCCAATCTCTTTCTTCTATCTTTCTTCTTTCTCTCCTTTCCCCATATTGACATCTCCAGATGTAGCTTTTGGTATTCAGTAGGACAGTGAAAATCATGATATCTACGTGGGTGTTTTCTGCAGTCTTCAATTCATAGTGTCCACTTGTTCCATTTTCAGAGCTTCACAAGGCAAAGCAAATTCACTTATGGACTGGTGATGGAAGAGATCATTACACGTGATGAAACCAGTAGCATCTGTACTCACGGATCTCGAGCACTGCCTAGTGGAGGCTTAAGCATGGATGGACCTCCGACCACCCTAAGTGGCACTGGTACAGACCGCATGGCGTTCGCACAAGCAAATATTACTCGTGACAATACAAAATTTGTAAATGGAACAGTTGTTGGTGAGAGAGATGTTTTCCAGGTATTTATTGCTTCTTTTTCATGTACCAATCCATGCTAACAAGCGGCTACATCACTAGATGAATATCAGTCAATCGCCAATAAGTTAGTGTGCCTCAATCATTTGAGTCTAGATTCTTGCTAGGAAATGTAAAACTGTGATATATAGATTTGTGATGATAGGCATGATTCCTTTGTATATGTTAAATGACTTTCGTTCATAATTTATGTGAATTCTGTGAAGCAGGCATGATTCCTCTTCATATGAATATTGATTGCAGATCCAAGTAATGGAAAATTTGTGTATTTATCGTATGAAACAATGGAATAGTGTATATCATATAGTGACCTTGCTCGACATTTTTACTACAGTTGGACCAAGGTCTTGGCATTGGCAGCAATTTTCCGTTCTTCAATCGTCATCAACTCACCTTGACTCGCTTTATCCAATTGAAGAAAGTAGAGGAAGGTGCTAACAAACCGCCACCACCTGTGTTGGTCCTCCATGGACATTATGGAGGCTGTGTAGGAGACCTCCCAAGCTATGATGCTTTCACTCTCGGTGGGCCCTACTCAGTAAGAGGCTACAACATGGGAGAATTGGGTGCTTGCAGGAACATCCTGGAGGTAAGCCTGAGAGATCTCTCGAGCATGCATGAATTTAATGGACTGGGCATTTTGCATCCATCTTCCCGCAAATAATATAGTTACATACATGCTCCAATAAAACTTCATTTTGGTACATATCCCTTTAGGATGCAATTTCGCACAAAATTACCCTGAGCAAGTCATTCAATTTATGGGGAAGTTGGTTTTCTGTCACCAAGCCTTTTTTAAACAAGGCCTCAACCCCAAACTAACGAGAAATCAAGATTTTAAAATGCATAAATTAAAATTCTAATTTTGCAGGCATCTATGTGTAAATAGATGATTTTACATGCACTTACATCTACAGTATAAAGATTTTACATTGCATTGTTAAGAATTTACTGTGTATGAATCTGACTTTTTATCTGTTCTTGCTAAGCTTGCTGGTGAGCTGCGGATCCCTGTTAGAAACACCCATGTCTACTTATTTGCAGAGCATGGGACCGACCTAGGCAGTTCGAAGGACGTCAAAGGAAACCCTACAGAGTTTTTCCGTCGGGCTGGACAGGGCTCATCATACGGTGTTGGTGCTAAATTGGGATTGGTGAGAGCAGAGTATGCCGTGGACCATAACTCTGGTACCGGAGCAGTTTTCTTCCGTTTCGGAGAGAGATTCTGAGGATGCAAAAAAAAAAAAAAACAAAAAAAGAAAACTATAGAGGAGGTGGTGCCAATTTTTTGTGGGTGTCGTGATGATCGCATGGAGTAGGTAGTTGTTGGGCTCGAACTATTCACAAAGACCAAAGTTTACTGCATTCTGATTCAAGTTTCGGGTACTGAATTTGTTAAGTTTTGCATCTTTTGCTTTTTAAATTTCAGATTCTCGTGAGATAAATTTGAAACTGATCAGTTGTTTGATACTGTAGGGTGATACTTCATCTTCTGCTTTTGCGACTTGTAACTATTTATAGCCATCAGAACATTATATCTCAGCAGCGTGCGCCATGCTGTACTCCTGCTAATGTAAAGCTGCTGAGTGGCATGCTACTGCATCTCGTGCTGCAACGCCAACAAAAATAGGTCTTTTTGATTTTTAACTTTTGTTTGAGCGCATTAACATGCTTTCATCAGATAAAATAGGAATTCCTTTGAGATTATCCACTTAGCTATCGAGTGAATTTGATATATTTCAAATCAAATTAAAACCAAATTAAAACTACATGCAGAGAGAAGGAACATTGGATTTTAGCACTTCGAAGTATAGTAATGTATTAATTTAGAGAACTGTAAGAATTATGGAATCGAGACACCCTGCACGAAGGCTAACATCTCCTTATGCAACTCCAATGCAAAAATAAATAATAATTATATAAAATTATGCACATAATTAATGCAAATCCTTTGAGGTCCTATATAGGTAATAGGTTCAGACGTGTTATCAAAATGACCCAGTTTGGGCTCTTAAGAAGGGCCCACTTCGTTGGGCCTGGACCGTTTGTGCTGTCGCTTTAGCGATGTAAGGCCCATTCGATCTATTAGGCCTGTCAATTTAACTCGGCCTATATGATACCGAGAATTGGTCTGATCGTATTGGGCCGGCCTGTATTCGGATACGGCTTTGCGAGTCTGGTCACCGTCAATGCACTCACCCACCCACCCGCAGTAATCGCCTCGATTGCTTCAAAATAATTTTTTCGGTGGAGTGTTGCTTACAAAGCGTCGGGGTATGCCTACACGGCGGTGATCGTATCGCCGGACAGATGACTTATTGGGCCGCATTGATTCTGGCGCTCGACAAATGACTTATTGGGCCGGGCTATATTTTGACGCGGCTTTGCGAGTCCGGTCACCCCCGGTGCGCTCACCCCACAGCACTAATAGTCCCGTTTGGTACAAATTAATTTTTTTGGTGGGTCGTTGCTTACAAAACGTCGAGGCTATGCGCACGAGGCGGTGACCGTACCTCCGACATTTGGGCCGCAATTGGACCGTAATTGGGTCTCCAGTCAATTGACTTATTGGGCCGGGCCATATATTCTGTTGCGGCTTTCCGAGTCCAGTAACCTGCAGTGAGGTCACTCTCACACACTAATCTCCTCGTTTTGCTTCAAAATTAATTTTTTCACGGATTCTGTCTTTCAAAACGCCGCGGTAATGCGTAGGAGCCGGTGAGCGTATCGCAGGGACCCAAGGCAATAAAATGACACGTTGCCGTTCAAGTGAGTACAGATAAATTGAGAGCTAGATGCGCCTAATCCAAATTAGTCATTCTAATTTTAAATTTTTTTTTATTACCAATGTTAAAATTACACGCTAATTTAAATCAGCCATTTATCTAATAATTTTTTAAATTTATACTGGCATATATATGATTTTAAATGTAATAATTTTTCTTTTTTTATTTTAAATAAACTTTATATGTAATATCTCCAATTTTTGCTAAAATAAAACACTGCCTTATACGAACTAGTTACAAAGCCTGAATCAAGTTGGCTCGACTGTTCTGTATGTTTCTCGAAATGATGAAACAATTGACTTCTTCAACTATCAACCGCCTATCCTAAGAGAGCCTAAATTTCAAACCACCGGAACTTAGCTATCGAGTGAATTTGATATATTTCAAATCAAATTAAAACTAAATTAAAACTACATACAGAAAGAGAGAGAGAGAGAGAGAGAGAGAGAGAGAGAGAGAGAGAGAAGGAACATTGGATTTTAGCACTTTGAAGTAAAATAATGTATTAATTTAGAGAACTGTAAGAATCATGGAATCAAGACATCCTGCACGAAGGTCGAAGGCTAACATCTCCTGATGCAACTCCAATACAAAAATAAATAAATAATAATAAATAAAATTATGTTATCAAAATGGCCTAGTTTGGGCTCTTAAGAGGGGCCTGTTTTGTTGGGCCTGGACCCTTTGCGCTGTCGCTTTAGCGATATTAGGCCCATTAGATCTATTGGGCCTGTCAATTTAATTCGGCCCATATGATTCCGAGAATTGGTCTGATCCTATTGGGCCGGCCTGTATACGGATAGGGCTTTCCGAGTCTGGTCACCGGCCAGTGCGCTCACCCCCCCGCAGTAGTCACCTCAATTGCTTCAAAATAAATTTTTCGGTGGACTGTTGCTCACAGAGCGTCGGGGGTATGCCTACATGGCGGTGACCGTATCGCTGGGAAATTGGGCCCCATTGATTCTGGCGCTATTCAACAAATCACTTTCTTATTGGGCCGGGCTATACAATATTTTGAGGAGGCTATGAGAGTCCGGTCACCTACTGTGACCTCACCCTCCCACGCTAATCGCCTTGTTTGCCTCAAAATTATTTTTTTCATGAATTTTTGCTCTCAAAACGCCACGCTTATGCATACGCGGCGGTGAGCGTATCGCGTGTTGTTGCTTGATCCGTTGTTGGAGTACCGTGGCTGGGTTCAAGCGAGTACAAATAAGTGAGAGATAAATGCATGTAATCCAAAACAATCATTTGAATTTTGAAAAAAAATAAAAAATTAACACTATTAAAATAGTATGCCAATTTACATCAGCCATTTATCTTATAATTTTTTTTAAAAAAAATATTACTAGTATATGATTTTAGATTTTAAATTTTAAATTTTAAATTTTAAATTTTCTTTTCTATTTTGAATAAACTTCATGTGTAATATCTCCACTCCTTGAGAAAGCCCTCAATTTCAAAGCACCGTAACTAAGTTTGAAAAGAATAACTCAAATTAGAAGAACTAAAAGTTTAGAAACTTGCCCAGGCAATGGCTTCTATTAAACTATTTCAAAGTGCACAAAAAGAAGAAAAGGATTAACAAGCATGTAACCCCAGAGAATCCGTGGCGTTCATGGTGATAACTTCGTTCTTAAATTTGTGCTTGTTTCGTGTTGAGAATAATTCTCCAAAAAATCAAGAAGAAAGTGTGATGAAAAAAGAGTTGTTTTTAAGCTTTAGTTTATATATTTAACAAAAAAATCGATTTTTTTTCCTAATTACAGAAATATGTCTCCATAAAATACTCTACATAAAATTAAACACTTATAATTAAAAAAAAAAAAAAAAAAAAAACAGTCCAAACCTTGTAGTAAAAATAGTAAGGGCTTTTTTTCTGGGCATTGTAGTAATAACAGTAAGGGCTTTCAACAGAAAAAAAAAAATAAAACAAAAAACAAGAAAAAAAGAGAGAGAAAAAAACAAATCTTTCACTAGCTCAAGCTTTATCTTCATAACCGGAATATTCAACAAAGCTACAAATTCAACAACATCATGTACAGTAGATGAGCATGAATTTTCATATAAAGCTGAGAGAAGGTAATAAGCTAAATAATAGGAGTGAAGACATGGAGCTTGGGATGGAGAACGGAGCCTCTTACAAAGAACAAGAAGAAGAAGAAGAAGAAGAAGAAGAAGGGCTAGGATGGGGAAAATCTCTTCCTGTGCAGAGTGTTCAGGAGCTTGTAAGGAGAGATCCAAGCTCTGTACCTGAAAGATACATCAGAGATCATGCCGAAAGGCCAAAAGATAGAGGGGTGGTCTCTGCTATCACACCTGATATCCCTGTTATTGATTTCTCTTTGCTTTCGGGCGGACACGAAGATGAACGAAAAAGACTCGATCTCGCCTGCAAAGAATGGGGCTTCTTCCAGGCATCCACATATCTCTCTAATCATCTATTTTCTTAACTATTACTTCCTCTGCGATAAAAGTGCCTCTTGAGCTAGTTTTTGCTCTTGCTTTCTGCAATAATCACCTCCTGTAAAACATTCGGCGAATAAAACTACTGCAGCGAAAAAAAAAAAAAGAAAGTCAAATTCTTAGTCACACAAGCAAAACTCCCAGATTAGAGCTTATACTCTCTTTCTATAAACAGAGTATGTTAGGAAAACCTAACAACACTATTTAAATAGCACTACACCTTACGGCAGAGCCAAACAAACCTACAGTAGTAGTAGTAGTAGTACAAACTTTAGTAATATAGCATACATCAAGATGATGAATTTTATTATCAAATAATAATGATAATTTTTTTATCTGACAGATCATAAATCACGGAGTAGAAGAGGATCTTCTGTGCAGAATCAGGAAAGCGATGGGCGGGTTCTTTAATCTTTCATATGTGGAGAAGAAGAAGTATGCAATGGCACCAAATGACGTGCATGGATATGGTCAAATATTCGTGGTGTCTGAAGAGCAGAAGCTGGATTGGAGTGACCTACTGTATATAATAGTAGAACCCACAGAACAAAGACGGATGAAATACTGGCCAATCATTGTCCCCGATTTCAAGTACGCTACTCTACTTTGTGATAGACATGGAAATTAGATTTTTTTTTTTCCCCCTTTCTTTTCCAATCTCAAAATTATTGCGCTGTTGATGGGCTTTGCCCATGTTTAAGAAATGGATAAAAGCTGTTGATAGTTTCATAGTTTAACTAATACAGTAATACCTTAACAAAGCATGAAAATTCTGAGGTGATAGCTAAATTGCCCAAAATCTCCTTAAAATAGTACCGTTTGCACTTTGCTTTCCTGAAATATAAATGCTGCATTCGGCCCCCTCGATGTTTAGATCTTTGGCTTTCAAACCCTGCATCATCGCACCTTTTCACTAAGGATGTTTTAAGATAGTCTTAAAATATGATGTTAAATACCCGTTACATATAATGGTTTGAAATCATACTCCTAAACAGAAAAAGTTAACAGCAAAAGAATCTAGTGCCAATAGTCTAAACAATGAAGGCATTAAATGTAGGGGCGGCAAAAATCTGGGTTCAGGTCAAAAACAGACTGGACAACCATTAGGATTAATGAATATTCACTATATTCAAACCCGATCCGGACCTGGATTTCGGACACTATATGATGTTCAGATATGGATGCAATTTAGAATAGGGTGTCCAGATCCAGACTCAGTTTGACCCAATATTAAGCCAAAATTTAGGAATTTGTTTTTTCAAAACATGTATTAAATCAAATTTGAATTCAAATTTATGTACTTAGAACGAAAATATCATAATCATAAAGAAAATTCATAGATCCTTTTTAAACAAACTATTCGATTGAAAAATAATGTAGTCTAATTTAAATTGATTTATTAAACTATTACTATGAAACCGGGTTATTGACCCAGTTTGGCTGAATTTTCATGTCAAGATCCGACCTGGATTTTAATCTGGACAAAATGATTTGTCCGGAACCAGTCCAGTTTTGGTTATTTTTTGGGTCGGACTGGGTCGGCCAACCAGGTCAAGTCGTATTTCAGTCGCTATTTAAATGTAGTTTTTTGTATCTTGAGTGGGGCTAAATATAGATCAGTAGATGGTTCTATTTCAAAGCAAGGTTTTGCATTTTAGCCTGCAAGAAGAGGTGTTTTAGCACTGTATATCGACATTCAGTATAATCTGTAGAAGCTCGAATCATACTAAATCTACTCCGCAACAAACTCTAGACATGAGAAAAAGATCAAAGCAGAATAAGATTCAAAGCAGCTGTAGCTATTTTAAACAGATTCTGCAAGTGCTCTAACTTTTCCTATTTTTCTCCAGAGATGCTGTTGATATGTATTCAACCAAAATAAAAAGGATAGCCGAAGAGCTCCTTGGGAACATATCCTTGTTGATGAACATGAAGAGAGATGAGCTACTGGCAATGCATGGAACATGGAAACTAAGTATGCGCATGAACTATTACCCACCATGCTCTAGGCCAGATGACGTTCTCGGCGTGAGTCCACATTCAGATGGAAGCTCTATCACCATTCTATTGCAAGAAGATGACATTCCTGGCCTCCAAATCAAGTACAAGGGTGAATGGATCCCTGTGAAACCCATCCCAAATGCCTTAGTAATCAATATTGGAGATTCCCTCGAGGTATCTAGATGGCTTCTTGTTCCATTTGGCAGTTACTGTTTCTATCGAGATGGCATCTTACTCCCTACCTAAAAACCTAAAAAGAAAAAAAAAAGAAAAAAGAAAAAGAAAAAGAAATACTCCTAAATATGATCATGTGCATTATTGGCAGAATAAATCCTATATGGAGATAAAAAGTTAATGACCATATCGGAATTATGCTGCCAGTAATGCATACAACCATATTTTCTTTCTTTTATAAATAACAGTAACAATACGAATCTCAAACGGTGCATTTCTCTAGGTCCACATCTATGCATTTAGAAATAAGAAATGTCTCTACACAAACCAATAATAAACCTGCAACAAGAAGTTACAGAGAATATATTTGATATACAAACTGTATGATTGAAAAGGAAAGATAGAAAGACTCACCTTACCTATGAGTAAAATTATCTGTCATATAATTCAACCAGCTGTTTCGTCAAATGTTGCTAGTATTAGAAATGTAAAGCTCGCATGAATAGAATAATCTGAGACTAGGAGATTAAGAATAAGCAGCAAGTAAATCGATCATCAATAGCATGATTTTGGGATATTCTATCTGGATTGAAGCGGAAGGATTTAATGGCCTTAGCTAAATTTACTGGGGCAGCAACATCTTGTTTACTGTTTCTATTGCGTGCCTTGCGCGGCTTAACTAATTACAAATCTCGCAGGCGTTGAGCAACGGGATGTATGAAAGCATCGAGCATAGGGCATTAACAAATAAAGATAGTGCAAGGATGTCACTGGCAACATTTGTTAACCCGGACGAAAATGCAGACATTGGCCCAGTAGATCAGATGATAGATGAAATTCATCGGCCGAGAATGTACAAAACCGTCAAGAACATCGATTTCCTTAGGCATTTCTTTTCAAAAAAGCTGGAAGGGAAAACTTCAACACACGTGTTGAAGTTAGATAACACGGAATAAGCTGGTCCATACATCAAGAATTCTGGTGTTGCAAATAATGATGCATCTTATGCTCAAAATAGCAACTGTTAATTAATTTTGTGCTGCTTCTGGTATGTTGCTGTTTTCTGTAATGTACTGAATAGTGTTATCTCAAAGTGCAGTTAGAAGTGATGATCCAAGTTTTATGACATATTGACATCAAACATCTGCTAACTGATAGATTTAAGACCCAAATCCCAATTATTATATAAAGCTTCTCAAAACTTCAAGCAGTGTTGAAATTCGTTATTCCTCTCGTAAACAAAGCAAAGTATGGCTGATTCCAAAGGACAAAAAAAAAAAAAAGATGCGAGGATTCACCTGAGGGTACTTAGGGTTTCGCCACCGTTTAGGATTTGGACCAAATTGACGTCGTCGAGGAGATCGGGAGGAATCAAATCGAGAGGCGTTGGTGGCCACGGATTGGTTACGGGAGAAATCGCCCCGGGGCCGCTTTAGAAAGACGCCATGGGCGCCTCACCGCGAAGAACCCGCCAATGGCGCGCCTCACGGCCAAGAGCTCCAAGACCCCGCCAATGGCGCGTGAGAGATAGAGAGAGAGAGAGAGAGAGAGAGAGAGAGAGAGAGAGTTGTTTGTAGCCCACACACACAGACGTTTGACAATGGTGGGGAAAAAAGCGAGGCTGTTAATGGACCGGGCCCAAATTGACCAATTTGGAAACTATGTACATAATTAATGGAAAGCCTTTGAGGCCCTATATAGGTTCAGACGCGTTATCAAAATGACCTAGTTTGGGCTCTTAAGAATGGCCCATTTCGTTAGGCCTAGACCCTTTGCGCTGTCGCTTTAACGACATAAGGCCCATTCGATCTATAGGGCCTGTCAATTTAATTCGGCCCACTCGATCTACAGCCAATCGACCTATTGGGCCGGCCTATACTCGGATTCAGCTTTTCAATCTGCATTTCACTCCGACCACAAGCTCTTTTCTGTCATGAATGGTAAATATTTGTTGCATTTTACATTTGGCAAGCTTTTCTTGTCTTACATTTTACTCCGACCACAAGCTTCTTAGTCTTTTCCAATTTCTCGCCATTTGGACTCAAAAAAGTATCCTTGAAATCCTATGAACAGTTAAACGTTGCTGTCTATACTTCATGTAGACTCTGCGGGTTGATTGTTTTTATAATATGTGGACTCTTCTCGATCGTGGATTTTGCTTGACTTGGTTCAACTTTTCTGATGTTTTCGGTTTCTTTAACTCGGTGTGAATGCATGTCTTGGAGCTGCTTGTTTTGTTGAGATAGACACCGTCTAGAGTTGGTCAATGAAAACGTGTTCTTCAATAGATTTTAGGGGGTTAAAGTCAATAATCCAATAAATCGCTGCAAATACGCCGAAGAGCTTCTTAAATAGCTTTCCAAATTGCAATTATGTTTACGTCCCTTGCTTTCCCTGAATGTTTGTTTCATGTGTTTCTTCTAGCACGCTGTCGTATGACTTGCTCTCCAAATCAAATAAACTGCGATTACAGCTTCATTCCTTTCGTTGGTAGCGACTGCGAGGTGTCAACGTGCGACGAGTTTCATCATCTAATCTGAGATCTGAAGAACTGCACTGTTTTTGTTTTTCTGAAAGCTATTAAGATTCAGGCCTGGTACTACTTATATAATTGAAAAAAGATACTAACTGCATGGGGGCCCTCCAATCTACAGGCCATTCTAAAACAGCTTGCGGTTTGATTTAACTTATTTGCATTGGATAATTGGGAAATTTCACTAAATTTGGTCTTCATTTTTCATTAAAATTAGTGGTTTAATCAAATTTTGAGCTGAATAAAGTGTTGATTTCACCTCTAATTTTAGCAAGATTGTTAATTCAAGTAATTAGAATATATAATTTAAATTAAAATAATTAAATGTAATATTAAAATAATTAAATATTCGCAACACCAGAAGCAATCTCTGCCGTCGGATTGTTAAAGTACAAAGCCGAGCCTACATTGTCATAGATCTCTTTATGCTTGGGTTGGTAAAAAAAAAAAAAAAAAAATCCAAATAGTATAAAAGTTGGGCCGCTTTAATTCAGTAGATTATTCAGTTATTGGGCCGGGCTATATTTTGATGCGGCTTTTCGAGTCCGATCATCCCCGGTGCGCTCACCCCCCCCCCCGCACCAATAGTCTCGTTTGGTGCAAAATAATTTTTTTGGTGGGTCGTTGCTTACAAAACGTCGAGGTTATGCGCACGATGCGGTGACCGTTCCGCTGGGATGTTAGGCCGCAATTGGGCCGTAATTGGGTCGCGAGCAATTGACTTATTAGGCTGGGCTATATATTCTGATGCGGCTTTCCGAGTCCGGTCACCCCCCGTGAGCTCACCCTCCCACACTAATCGTCTCGCTTTGCTTCAAAAATAATTTTTTCGCGGATTCTTGCTTCCAAAACGCCGCGGTAATGCGTACGTGGCGGTGAGCGTATCGCAGGGACCCAAGGCAATAAAATGACACGTTGCGGCTCCAGTGAGTACAAATAAATTGAGAGATTGATGCGGGTAATCCAAATTAGTCGTTCTAATTTTTTTTTTTTTTTTATTACCAATGTTAAAATTGCATGGTTATTTAAATCATCCATTTATCTAATAATTTTTAAAATTTTTACTGGTACATGATTTTAAATATGATAATTTTTTTTTTTTTTTTGAATAAACTGTATGTGTAATATCTCTGCTTCTTGCTAAAGTAAAACGTTACCTCATACAAACAAGTTACAAAGTCTGAATCGAGTTGACTCGACTGTTTTGTATATTTCTCGAAATGATGAAACAATTGACTTTTTTAACTATTGACAGCCTATCCTTAGAGAGCCTTGAATTTCAAAATACCAGAACTTAGCTATCGAGTGAATTTGATATATTTCAAATCAAGTTAGAACTACATACAGAAAAGAGAGAGAGAGAGAGAGAGAGAACATTGGATTTTAGCACTTGGAAGTAAAATAATAATGTATTAATTTAGAGAACTGCAAGAATCATGGAATCGAGACATCCTGCACCAAGGTTGACATCTCCTTATGCAACTCCAATACAAAAATAAATAATAATAAATAAAATTATGTACATAATTAATGCAAATCCTTCGAGGCCCTATATAGGTTTGGACGTGTTATCAAAATGACCTAGTTTGGGCTCTAAAGAAGGGCCCGTTTTGTTGGGCCTGGACCATTTGCGCTGTCGCTTTAGCGACATAAGGCCTATTCGATCTATTGGCCCTGTCAATTTAATTCGGCCCATATGATACCGACAATTGGTCTGATGTTGGGCCACGTTAGTTAATTCACCACCAGCCAATCGACCTATTGGGCCGGCCTGTATACGGATAGATAGGGCTTTCCGAGTCTGGTCACCGGCCAGTGCGCTCACCCCCCCGCAGTAATCGCCTCGATTGCTTCAAAATAATTATTTCGGTGGACTGTTGCTTACAGAGCGACGGGGGTATGCCTAATGCCGGTGACCGTATCGCTGGGAAATTGGGCCGCATTGATTCTGGCTCTAGACGACAAATGACTTTCTTATTGGGCCGGGCCGGGCCGGGCTATATATACTGATGCGGCTATGCGAGTCCGGTCACCTCCTGTGAGCTCACCCTCCCACACTAATCGCCTTCTTTGCCTCAAAATTACTTTTTTCGTGGATTTTTGCTCTCAAAACCCCACGCTTATGTATACGTGGCGGTGAGCGTATCGCATCGTCCCTGGGTTCGAACGAATACAAATAACTGAGAGATAAATGCATGTGATCCAAAACAATCATTTGAATTTTGATAAAAAAAATTAACACTATTAAAATAGTATGCCAATTTACTTCAGCCATTTATCTTATAATTTTTTTAAAAAAAAATTTCTACTAGTATATGATTTTAGATTTTCAATTTTAAATTTTCTTTTCTACTTTGAATAAACTTCATGTGTAATATCTCCACTCCTTGATAAAGCCCTCAATTTCAAAGCACCATAGCTAAGTTTAAAAGAATAACTCAAATTTGAAGAACTAAAAGTTTAGAAACTTGCCCAGGCAATGGCTTCTGTTAAACTATTTCAAAGTGCACAAAAAGAAGAAAAGGATTAACAAGCATGTAACCCTAGAGAATCCGTGGTGTTCACGGGGATGACTTCGTTCTGAAATTTGTGCTTGTTTCGTGTTGAGAATATATTTAAGCATGTAACCCTAGACATAAAGAGTTGTATTTAAGCTTTAGTTTATATATTTAACAAAAAAATCGATTTTTTTTCCTAATAACATAAATATATGTCTCCATAAAATACTCCACATAAAATTAAACACTTTTAAATTTTTTTTAAAAAAAATTAAACAGTCCAAGCCTTGTAGTAATAATAATAAGGACTTTTTTCTGGGCCTACGGAGTTGGGCCCCCGATAGCCATCCTAGCCTACATTTGCCCTGCGCACCAAATGTCGTAGATCGGATAATAAGGTAAAAATTTAGCGGTTGAAGTATTAATTCCATAGATACTTTTCTCAAAAAAAAAAAAAAAAAAAAAAGCAAAGAAACCGTAACATTAGTATTTGTGTGATAGGAGCAGTAGACGTTAACCATACAAAGGTATACAAAGGTTACTTTTAACTCCAACTGGGCATCTCCCACTCCGGATCTTCCGGATCCACAGCAATTAACAATTACCGATGCTTTCAACGGAAAGAAAAAAAAAAGCAAGGAAAAGAGAGAGAGAGAGAGAAAAGACAAATCTTTCACCAGCTCAAGCATATCTTCATAACCGGAATATTCAACAAAGCTACAAATTCAACAAAGCTACAAATTCAACAACATCATGAACAGTAGATAAGCTTGAATTTTCATATAAAGCTTAGAGAAGGTAATAAGCTAAATAATAGGAGTGAAGACATGGAGCTTGGGATGGAGAACGGAGCCTCTTACAAAGAACAAGAAGAAGAAGAAGAAGAAGAAGAAGGGCTAGGATGGGGAAAATCTCTTCCTGTGCAGAGTGTTCAGGAGCTTGTAAGGAGAGATCCAAGCTCTGTACCTGAAAGATACATCAGAGATCATGCTGAAAGGCCAAAAGATAGAGGGGTGGTCTCTGCTATCACACCTGATATCCCTGTTATTGATTTCTCTTTGCTTTCGGGCGGACACGAAGATGAACGAAAAAGACTCGATCTCGCCTGCAAAGAATGGGGCTTCTTCCAGGCATCCACATATCTCTCTAATCATCTATTTTCTTAACTATTACTTCCTCTGAGATAAAAGTGCCTCTTGAGCTAGTTTTTGCTCTTGCTTTCTGCAATAATCACCTCCTGTAAAACATTCGGCGAATAAAACTACTGCAGCGAAAAAAAAAAATATAAAGTCAAATTCTTAGTCACACAAGCAAAACTCCCAGATTAGAGCTTACACTCTCTTTCTATAAACAGAGTATGTTACGAAAACCTAACAACACTATTTAAATAGCACTACACCTTACGGCAGAGCCAAATAAACCTACAGTAGTAGTAGTGGTAGTACAAACTTTAGTAATACAACATACATCAAGATGATGAATTTTATTATCAAATAATAATAATAATTTTTTTAATCTGACAGATCATAAATCACGGAGTAGAAGAGGATCTTCTGTGCAGAATCAGGAAAGCGATGGGCGGGTTCTTTAATCTTTCATATGAGGAGAAGAAGAAGCATGCAATGGCACCAAATGACGTGCATGGATATGGTCAAGCATTCGTGGTGTCTGAAGAGCAGAAGCTGGATTGGAATGACCTACTGTATATAATAGTAGAACCCACAGAACAAAGACGGATGAAATACTGGCCAATCATTGTCCCCGATTTCAAGTACGCTACTCTACTTTGTGATAGACATGGAAATTAGATTTTTTTTTCCCCCTTTCTTTTCCAATCTCAAAATTATTGCGCTGTTGATGGGCTTTACCCATGTTTAAGAAATGGATAAAAGCTGTTGATAGTTTCATTGTTTAACTAATACAGTAATACCTAAACAAAGCATGAAAATTCTGAGGTGATAGCTAAATTGCCCAAAATCTCCTTAAAATAGTACCGTTTGCACTTTGCTTTCCTGAAATATAAATGCTGCATTCGGCCCCCTCGATGTTTAGATCTTTGGCTTTCAAACCCTGCATCATCACACCTTTTCACTAAGGATATTTTAAGATAGTCTTAAAATATGATGTTAAATACCCGTTACATATAATGGTTTGAAATCATACTCCTAAACAGAAAATGTTAACAGCAAAAGAATCTAGTGCCGATAGTCTAAACAATGAAGGCATTAAATGTAGGGGCGGCAAAAATCTGGGTTCAGGTCAAAAACAGACTGGACAACCATTAGGATTAATGAATATTCACTATATTCAAAACCGATCCGGACCTGGATTTTGGACACTATATGATGTTCAGATATGGATGCAATTTAGAATACGGTGTCCAGATCCAGACTCAGTTTGACCCAATATTAAGCCAAAATTTAGGAATTTTTTTTTCAAAACATGTATTAAATCAAATTTGAATTCAAATTTATGTACTTAGAACGAAGATATCATAATCATAAAGAAAATTCATAGATCCTTTTTAAACAAACTATTCGATTGAAAAATAATGTAGTATAATTTAAATTGATTTATTAAACTATTACTATGAAACCAGGTTATTGACCCAGTTTGGCTGTATTTTCATGTCAAGATCCTACCTGGATTTTAATCTGGACAAAATGATTTGTCCGGAACCAGTCCAGTTTCGGTTATTTTTTGGGTCGGACTGGGTCGGCCAACCAGGTCAAGTCGTATTTCAGTCGCTATTTAAATGTAGTTTTTTGTATCTTGAGTGGGGCTAAATATAGATCGGTAGATGGTTCTATTTCAAAGCAAGGTTTTGCATTTTAGCCTGCAAGAAGAGGTGTTTTAGCACTGTATATCGACATTCAGTATAATCTGTAGAAGCTCGAATCATACTAAATCTACTCCGCAACAAACTCTAGACATGAGAAAAAGATCAAAGCAGAATAAGATTCAAAGCAGCTGTAGCTATTTTAAACAGATTCTGCAAGTGCTCTAACTTTTCCTATTTTTCTCCAGAGATGCTGTTGATATGTATTCAACCAAAATAAAAAGGATAGCCGAAGAGCTCCTTGGGAACATATCCTTGTTGATGAACATGAAGAGAGATGAGCTACTGGCAATGCATGGAACATGGAAACTAAGTATGCGCATGAACTATTACCCACCATGCTCTAGGCCAGATGACGTTCTCGGCGTGAGTCCACATTCAGATGGAAGCTCTATCACCATTCTATTGCAAGAAGATGACATTCCTGGCCTCCAAATCAAGTACAAGGGTGAATGGATCCCTGTGAAACCCATCCCAAATGCCTTAGTAATCAATATTGGAGATTCCCTCGAGGTATCTAGATGGCTTCTTGTTCCATTTGGCAGTTACTGTTTCTATCGAGATGGCATCTTACTCCCTACCTAAAAACCTAAAAAGAAAAAAAAAAGAAAAAAGAAAAAGAAAAAGAAATACTCCTAAATATGATCATGTGCATTATTGGCAGAATAAATCCTATATGGAGATAAAAAGTTAATGACCATATCGGAATTATGCTGCCAGTAATGCATACAACCATATTTTCTTTCTTTTATAAATAACAGTAACAATACGAATCTCAAACGGTGCATTTCTCTAGGTCCACATCTATGCATTTAGAAATAAGAAATGTCTTTACACAAACCAATAATAAACCTGCAACAAGAAGTTACAGAGAATATATTTGATATACAAACTGTATGATTGAAAAGGAAAGATAGAAAGACTCACCTTACCTATGAGTAAAATTATCTGTCATATAATTCAACCAGCTGTTTCGTCAAATGTTGCTAGTATTAGAAATGTAAAGCTCGCATGAATAGAATAATCTGAGACTAGGAGATTAAGAATAAGCAGCAAGTAAATCGATCATCAATAGCATGATTTTGGGATATTCTATCTGGATTGAAGCGGAAGGATTTAATGGCCTTAGCTAAATTTACTGGGGCAGCAACATCTTGTTTACTGTTTCTATTGCGTGCCTTGCGCCGCTTAACTAATTACAAATCTCGCAGGCGTGGAGCAACGGGATGTATGAAAGCATCGAGCATAGGGCATTAACAAATAAAGATAGTGCAAGGATGTCACTGGCAACATTTGTTAACCCGGACGAAAATGCAGACATTGGCCCAGTAGATCAGATGATAGATGAAATTCATCGGCCGAGAATGTACAAAACCATCAAGCACATCGATTTCCTTAGGCATTTCTTTTCAAAAAAGCTGGAAGGGAAAACACACACACACGTGTTGAAGTTAGATAACAAGGAATAAGCTGGTCCGTACATCAAGAATTCTGGTGTTGCAAATAATGATGCATCTTATGCTCAAAATAACAACTGTTAATTAATTTTGTGCTGCTTCTGGTATGTTGCTGTTTTCCTGTAATGTACTGAATAGTGTTATCTCAAAGTGCAGTTAGAAGTGATGATACAAGTTTTATGACATATTGACATCAAACATCTTCTCACTGATAGATTTAAGACCCAAATCCCAATTATTATATAAAGCTTTCTCAATACTTCAAACAGTATTCAAACTCGTTATTCCTCTCGTAAACAAAGCAAAGTATGGCTGATTCCAAAGGACAAGAAAATACAAATTAAAAAGGATGCGAGGATTCACCTGAGGGTAATTAGGGTTTCGCCATCGTTTAGGATTTGGACCAAATGGACGTCGTCGAGGAGATCGGGACGAGTCAAATCGAGAGGCGTTGGTGGCCATGGATTGGTTACGGGAGAAATCGCCCCGGGGCCGCTTGAGAAAGACGCCATGGGCGCCTCACGGCGAAGAGCCCGCCAATGGCGCGCCTCACCGCGAAGAGCTCCAAGACCCCGCCAATGGCGCGCCTCAACGCGAAGAGCTACAAGACCCCGCCAATGGCGCGCCTCACCGCGAAGAGCTCCAAGACCCCGCCAATGGCGCGCCTCAACGCGAAGAGCTACAAGACCCCGCCAATGGCGCGCCTCACCGCGAAGAGCTCCAAGACCCCGCCAATGGCGCGTGAGAGAGAGAGAGAGAGAGAGAGAGAGAGAGTTGTTTGTAGCCCAAAGCGAGGGTGTTAATGGCCCAGGCCCAAATTGACCAATTGGGCCGCACTCTTCGGTCTAAGTGAGGGCCCAATTGTAGCTTGTGCTCCTCTCCCCTAATGAGGGCCAGCCCATTTACCCTTATCTTACTAGGCTGTGCTCCATCAACTGCTAAATGGGCCATAGAGGGCCATTCACATTTGTTGTTTTTTTCGTTCACATATATGCTAAATTTTGCGTTTAAAAAAGATTAAAAAAAAAAAAACTTTCTTTAATTCTTTTTTGTGATTGATCAATCATAGGTTATTTAGTTCCATACTTCAGCTTCTCTACTTTACAGAGTAAAGGACTTAGAACAATCAGATGCTTCTCTTGAGGTCAAAAGTTTAAAGAAAATTTTCATTTTTTTTTCAAAAAAAACCTAAATTGAAGTTTCCATTTCCATTACACCCGGAAGCTAAAGAGATTTAGAGCAGCTCTAATTAATAATTAGCAGAATCTCAACCCAACCCAAGCTGCGTGTGTGCTTTAAGGTCCCGTACAAATACAACTATCTCAAAAGAGTCTCAACAGGACAGTAAGATTCCTTTCCCCCAACTCCCCTTGCATGCGCTTTCTCTAGCTTTGGCCTTTTCCGCGTACAAGCTTCCACAACAATTAATTTTCTAGTTCTAAGATATGATAATGCTCCCCCACTATCACTAGATCATCTTTGTTTATCATTATCATGCGTTATCATTTGGAATATCTAAGAATGTCTCACTATAGTCCTTGTTAACAATTCGGTCTCTTCATTCTCACACCGGAATGACAAGAATAACCAATGACGATGCAGCAAATGAACAGACATATAAAAGTAAAACTTTGTAGTAGTAACACGCCATACATGTGAAAAGATGGAGATTGAGACAGAGAATGGAACCTCTGGTAAGAAAGAAGAAGGGCTAGGATACGGAGGATCTCTACCTGTGCAGAGTGTTCAGGAGCTTGTGAGAAAAGATCCACACTGTGTGCCTGGAAATTAGAGACACTGTTGAAATGCCAAGAGACCTGCGTGATCTCTCACCTAATATCCCCGTTATTGATTTCTCTTTGCTTTCGAGCGGCGGCGAAGGAGAAAGAAGACGAATCAACCCGCCTGCAAAGGAATGGGGCTTCTTCCAGGTATACAGATAAAACTCTTATCTCCTTTATATGAAACTTGATTGATATAACACGAAAAAGAAAAAAAGAGGAAGAAGAGAGAACTACTTCCAAATGCTAATAGCGAAGTTTGCAAGCACTGAACCGATCATAAATCATGAAGTTGCAGAAGATATAGTGAGAATAATCAAGAGTGCAATGGCTGTGTTCTTTAATCTTTGATATGAGGAGAAGAGGAAGTATGCAATGGCACCTAATGATGTGCAAGGATATGGGCAAAAATTTGAAGTGTCAGAAGGGCAGAAACTGGACTGGAATAACCTCCTATCTATGATGGTACTACCTATCGAAGAATGACAAATGAAGTACTTCGGCATATGATCAATAATATGAACAATGACACATTAAAATTTCAGTGAGAGAAGAACTAATCTTTTGAAAGGTGAAAAAAAGATCTGAGACCAACAAGAGAATAACACAATAACCAAGTCAACTTTGACAGTAAAATTTGCATAACTAGAAGAATCTAAGATCAACAGATAGAACATTAACTTTACAGTGTTGAATGGAAAGAAATGATTCATGTATCAATAATCAAGTATTTCGAATATCACTTATTCACTATTCATGTTGATAACAAGTGCTTTGGCATCACTCAACTAGTTTCTGGATCTCACCAGGTTTGGAGCAATGGAATGTATCAAAGCAACGAACGTAGGGCTTTAACAAACGAAGAGAAGGCAAGGATGTCTCCGGCAACGTTCATTCCTCCTGACGAAAATGTGAAAATCAGGCAGTAGACCTGATAGTAGATGAGATGCATCACCCAAAAATGTACAAGGGAAAAGCACATGCCGACATACTTAAATCACACAATAAGGACTAAGCTGGTATATCCATCAAAAACACTGGGGATTACAATTTCCGCTAGCTACAATAATTATAATTATTATTTTTACCCACAAAGCAGAAACTAATTATGTTTCTTGTACTACCCTGGCATTACTGTTCAATTCATCCGACATCAATCTTTCATATGGATTGGCACTGTATTGATGAAAATGTTAGCAGTGATGCAAGTATATGACATCAAATATATTCTAAACAACAGATTTAATTAGGAGCTTATTTCTAAGACTAGCCTTTCATATGTGTGGACATTTATTCTCTTTAGTTACACACATACAGGATATAAAGAATGTCATTTTATGGTGCAGAGGGTTCAATGCTATTCAATGATTTCTACATTGGAAAGTAGTCATTTTGTATAAAACATGTCAAATTTGTCACCACTTGGCAAAGAACAACAATTGCGATTACCTGAGGTGTCCTCTTGCAGAATGATAAAAAAACCTGTTCTTAATTAGATAAGAGCAACCCACCTCCTCCACCAACCTGAGATTTGAACAAGCTAAAACATTCTTGTAAGAACCCATTCCATTTCGAATAAGAAAGCAAAAAAGGCAGCTAAAAAATGCTCCAAAAACCTCATATATTGCATTACCTCTGTTCAATCTCTTTATCACTCACATAGTCCTTTATCATCCGTTAGCGCATGCAGTGGCAGAGAAATAAGTCTTTCCATATAAATTACAGCCAAAAACTGCCACTAAGATTCCGAAAGAACAAATGATCACACAAAAATACCTAAAGAACAGGTCATACGAAAAAGGAATTCCTTCTTCACTTCCTACTGTATGTACCGCAATGGAATAAGATGTATCAAATGAGTTCAAAATCAACATGGCTAAGCAGCTAAAGCAGAGTAGCAAACCATTTGCCCTTAAAAGCAAAACTATATCAGGTTAGGAGATAAATGAACAGCCGACAAAAATTAGTCACAACATACAAGAGTACCATGGTAATTATTCGACATGTATTACAAACACCGTCGGCAAAGCGGAAATTTTCCCTTTTTGTTTTATTTATCACTAGGGTTAACATGAGGATACGTAACAATCGGACCAAACCCATTAGTCGCCGCAGCTCCCTGATGGTTACCTATGGGCACCATCCCCATCCCCATCCCCATCCCCATCCCCATCGGGCCGCCGTGCCCATAGGGATGGGTCATGCCAAAGGCCGGCACGGGCACCACGGCATAGGGCACATGCATCGGCACGGGCACGGGCACGGGCTGCTCGCGCAGGTTCGGGGGGACGGGGGCGGAGGCGAAGAGGGGGTCGGACGGGGACGGGCCCTCGTCCGACAAGCCCTGCATTCGCTTCAGGTAGAGGCGGTACTTCTGCAGGTGGCTAGCGACGTTCTCGCGCGTCAGGCCCTCGACGTTCATGAGCTGCATGATGGTCTTCGGCACGGCGTTCTTGATCCCCACGTGGGCCACCACGTCCACGAACCGCTTGTGCAGCTGCGGGGTCCACACGAGGCGGGGACGCTTCTGCGCCCCCGAGGAGTTCTCCGGCCGAAGCGCGGCCGAGAAATCGGCCTCCTCCGCCGCGGCCGCGGCCGCGGCGTTGGCGGCGGCGGCGGAGGAGGTGGAACCTTCGATCCGCCGCGTCTTGCGCGACGATTCGGCGGCGGCGGGGCCTTCGTCGTCATCGCCGGCGATGATGGCCGGAAGAGAAGGTAAGGGGTGGAAGGATCGGAGCGAGGAGGGGGAGGAGGAGGAGATGCGGCGGATGTTGTCGAGGGTCTGACGGGAGAAGCGGTCGACGTCGAGTAGGGTTTGCGCAGGCTCCAGCGGGATCCGGAAGGCGACGGCGAGCTCCGGCGGGACCAGCAGCTGCGAGAGCGGGACCAGCTCGTCGCCGCTCGGGAGCCCCGTCTCCCACTCGAGCACCCTCCCCTCCTCCTCCGCCTCCTCCGCGCCTCCGTTGGTGGCGGCCATGTCGAAGTCCCCGTCTTCGGCTTCTTCGCTCATTGCAACACCTCTAAAGCGAAGGATCTAGGGTATCAGGGCGCCATTCGAGCGGAGGAATAGGGTTTGGGTTTCATTTCGGTCGGGGTCCGGAGAGGCGGTGGTGGAGGCGGTGGCCGCGAAGATGCGTTAGATATTTGGAGGGGAACTTTTTGGGATATTTATTTATTAATTAAAATAATGAGAGGGGAGGGTCCAAAAGTGCAAATCGGGGTGCCACGGGTGTACACGTGGACCGGTTACCCCGATATTTTTGATTCGGCCTTGCTTCGCTTGGTCGCTTTTTGGGGTCTTTCGCAATTTCTGCGTCATTTGAGGGCCTTTCGGATATCGGAGGACTCGAGATATTTCTCCAAGATTGGCGCGGATCATTTGGGCGGTCGCGATTTACTCTCCTAGAACAACCATAAAGGCGGTGGGGTCAAGATGCTTTTTCACGAAGATCTCGTCGGTGAAAACGAGAGAGTTGCCGAGTTTACGAGCCAACTCGGTGAAAGAACCACTCAGAACGCCGACTCTCAACGGGTCTCTGATTTTACCATCGAGCTCCCTTATGGCTGGCTCTCTGTTGCAAGCATGTAAAGAAAAATCCAGCATAAAAACGTCAACAGCCAGGGTCACAAGAAAAGAAAAGAAAAGAAAAAGAAAAACGTTGGCAGGCAGGTTCCGTTATTTATCATCCACGGTACAAAAGAAAGCCTAATAGTACACAAACACTACCCCACCATTATCATGCTATTTCACTTCTATACATAAGAAGAACAAAAAACAATTGCAGTCACCTCTCAAGAACCGGTATGTCCATCACGAGAATTTTCGCTCAAAGACGACACAGAGCCTATACGCAATGGTGTCTCTTTCTTTGCTCTGTTGGCCAAACCTGACCCTCGTTTGAAGGAGGCGCTTTCGCTGCCCACGCACGGAGAGGGGGCTCGAAGAATCTCCCTGCAACATCTGGGGGCATCTCGAAGGATTCCTCCCCGGAAAGCACAACGAGACCCTCCTTGCGAAGCACCGAGGGCTCATTATAGCAAATGCTCCACAAAGAGTCGACAAGCTGCCTCTCCTCCCTGGCGGCCCTGAGATCGTCAGGGGACATCGATCGGATATCATCGATTCGGTTCTGGAGGAGTTGACTCAGCTGATCTTTTTCAGTTGATATGATGTTATTTCCTGCTGTCCCGTCACGAGCCAGCTCGAGGAGCCCGCCCAAGGCGGCTTCTCGCACCTCCAAGTCATCACTGGAAGCTAGATGTATCATGAGCCGGGGAAACCCTAGTTCTGCAATAACACTGCAATCTGAGCTGTTCTCTTGAACTAGATACTGAATCAGGTTGAGAGCCTTCCTGGTATTAAAGATCAATTTGATTTTTAGCAACAGGGGAATGTTGGGAGGAGAAAATTTCTGAAACTGATAATGCATCAGACTTTCTTAGAGTATGATAACAAACTTAGATGACGATAGACTAAGAAAGTGACATGATAATAAGTTTTGACAAATTTGTCGACTACTTGAGCGGGAAAGCAAAAGGGCAGACCTCTGAAATCTGGTATTATTCGAACTCAGCGCATCCCTCAGGCCCGAATAAGGATTTGCCAGTCGAAATGCAGTTGTTCCAGCCTTGTAGTTCCGGATCAAGCCTGGACAAGAAGTCGCAAAAGTTAATTAAGCGCAAGTGCTGAAAATTCCAAAGAGCTTACAGTTGTTAAAGAAGCAGAAAAGCACAAAATTAGTGCTCCCGCTTGAGGTTCATTAGCTCATGTCAGCTTCTTGCCAAAGTAAGAGATCTAAAATTTGTCAAACGTCTAAGTACTGCTTCTTGCAGTAAATTTGTTCGAAAAGTAGAAAGCGAGTCCCCAAGATTGCACACTTTCGAATATCAGAGAATGAGGAAAGGAGAGAAATAAAATGCTTACAAGATATAGCCCCCAGGGCTTTTGTACGAACAGTTATATCAGGATCCGATGTGAAATTCAACAGCAGAGGCTCAAATCCGCTAGCTTCCATGACAAGCTGTTGACTCCTTGGGTTGTTCTGGACAACAGTACTTACTACTTCTGCAGCTTTTCCCCTGATACTGGCATTGGAGTTTCTCAGGTAGCCAAGCAGAGGAACTAAGCCACCGACAGAGTGCAGGTCTTGTGTAGTTCCGAACCAATGCACAACAAAATAGTCAGAACATGGTGAATTCCACTAGTTTTATATTATTTCTGAGTAAGAGTACTATTCTAGAGAAAGTGACCAAGAAGAGATCAGCATAGCTTAATCAGCATAGTTTAAAAGTAGAAGAAGAAATTGAAACGAAGTACTTTAAAAGTAGAAGAAGAAATTGAAACGAAATACTTTTGATGAACGCTGACAAGTAATAAGAAACTAATAGAAGCCAAGTCATGGTATACACACAAGGGAAAAGGGAAAAAAGAAAAGTAAACGTAGAACAAAGATGATTCTGAGTGATATAAGAGTAAGCAAATTTTATTTTGCTTTCTATAAGTTCATAATTTATTCTTCCATTAAATATAGACACCAAAGCATCTTTGCCCTAAAATTGCCAGTGGAAACATGCAATTAACTCCATAAATCAGATTGAAACTCACTTAACAGAAGAAAAGAGCTTATCCATTAGTAGGAAAGAAAAATGAATCACTTCATCTCAAAGGTGCATGATATATGTTACTAAAACATACAAGGAGCCGATTTAACAGGAAGGACCATGTCCTTCCCCTAATGTTAATTTGTTGCCCTGCTATATTTTGCTGCTATGCTCATAATGAAACATGAAGTAGCAAAAGCACAGCATTGTGGCAACAGCTAGGAAGAATCACCAGTTAAGGCCTTCATAGCTGCAAGAAGTCACCTAAAGCTTAAGTGGAGGGGTAAAATATACTTAAAATACAAAGCAAATTGGAAGTAATTTGCTAGATCATGTGTAAGTGTTTGGCTTAGTCTGTCATGGATTGGACGTGACAAAAAGGTGATCATGCACTAAGACCAGTTAACCTACTAGCCAAGGATTTTGGTAAAAAGTGCTGCCTGATTTGGCCCAACATATGCACCAAATTCGTAAAAGAGACCGCAGAGGGGGGGGGGGAGTACCGTTAGCCATATCAATTGCTTCAACATGTTCGTGCAGCTCATCCAACATGCCTGCAACACAAACAAAAGAGTGACAATGAAAAAAGACTTATCAAGCTGCACAAGCGTTCATTCTCTACACAAGTACAGGCTCATGTAAGTGACAACATAAATGCATGAAAACTCATTTAGGAGCAAAATAAGAGTACCGCTATACCAACAGCAAAAGCCAAAAAGAACAGAAAATTCTAGTATTAACCAAGAAAATCCAAACCAATGAGATTTTTTAGATTCTTTTATTCACTTACTCGTATTCAAATGATTAATTAAAATAGCACTGATATTCCTGGCCAACAAAAAATACAATCGATATGTGAAACATAATATATTCAAATCCTCAACTTTCTGAGGATGAAAAGACATAATTTCATAATCGACATTTAACTTGAGTAATCCCAGGATAATCCATGTCTTATATAGAACTTCCAAGCAAGTATCATTCACTTCCATATGCCAAAGTTGTCAAATGCCTTCAAGAATAATTCTAAGCAAAGACGTTCTATTGCATGCCGGTACTTCGGAGTGACAAATTTGTCAATTTCACTAAAAACGATGTTTAACTGATTAAACATATCGCAATGACATCCAGTACAAGAACATTTACATATTCAGATTACAGATAACAAAGAGGCACTATTTAATCTTGTTGACCAAAGAGATTATATGTCCAGTGTGAAGAACATCCTGAAAAAAGAATTAATATCATCCTCGAAAGAGAATTAATACATCTTTACACATGTAAGTATATAAAAATACATTGTCCCCCACATGACAGACTAAAAGGCTCACGGAAGCGTGGCACGACGCACAAAATCAGTTGACGAGAACTAAAACATCAAACACGAAGAACTCAAATGTAAAAAATAAGAAATCGACCGTCGAGCCACAATAATTGTTAATAATGAATCCAGAATTTGTCGCATTAAATTAAGGTGATACACAGGCTGCATCGAATCATCCCCACAGGAAGATTTCATCTGCGAACCCTAATTTGCTGCATCCTCTCCATCCATCAACCTTACTCAAACATAGATAACAATAAATTGACATCAAAGATCAAAACAGAAGAATTGCTTATAATGAATCCAGATTAGTTCGCACAAAATTAAGAAATAAACATATGCTACTTCAAATCATCTCCACCGGAACACTTCGTTTCCTAGCCCTAATTTCCCGCATCCTATCCATCTCATCAAACTCGCTTAATTTACAGAACCTGAATAATCCAATCACAATTATTCACTAATTGATTACCTTCGATATCGGATGGAGTAACTCCTTGAGCCTCCAATACTTCTTCCGGGGTTCTCATCACCATGGTGATCTCTCTCATCCGCTTCACGACGTCAACAGCGTGCGCCTGCATCGCCTCCATGAACCACCTCCGATCCTCCTCTCTACAACCAATCCCCCCACAAAAAACAGCCATTAATCAAACCCGAACAAAGCTTACGAGATCTACGAATTGCTAGGGCTTAGAAGGAGATTAGGATCTCCCCTCATAGAGAGAGAGAGAGAGAGAGAGAGAGAGAGAGAGAGAACCTGATATTGCGAGGAGGGCGAGTGCCATCGGAGTGAGAAAGGCTCCATTTAAGCAATCCGTCCCACTTCACCCCGTCTCCCGCCATTTCCCCTTATTCTTCTTCTTATTCGGGGAAGGGAGGATAAGTACCGAGTTTGTGTCCGAATAAATAGCGGGAGAGGGATAAAAGAGAGGGGCGGTGGAATAAGAATAGAGAGAACGCGAGAGGTTTCTTGAAGACCCGTTTCGCCCATCGGAAAAGAACTCGCTCGACAACGAACGGACATTCATTAAATCCGCACCGTTCATCTTGAGTTCATAAAATCAAATCCGGCCGTTAATATAATTAGCCTGGCCCCACGATAGAATAGTTGTTCTAGTTTCTTCCCTTCACTCTTCATAAATGCAGATAAATAATATTCAAAAATAATTGTTCTTCATAGTAAAATTACTGTACTACTAGAAATAAGAGATTTTGATATTTTCGTCTTTGTAATATTTAGATTAATAATTATACGACTGAAATAATTACAATTCTCTTTCAAATTGAATGATTTCTTTAGAATTGAATAATCTCCATAAAATAATAATATTAATTTAAAAATTATAAATAATTTAACAGTCAAAAAGTCAAAAATATTAAATTTTTTAGGGAAAACTTTAAAAGACCCCTTATGGTTTCACACTTTCTCACTTTAGTACCCTGTGGTTTAAAGTATATCAATTTGTCCCCATGTGATTTTGTTTTTATCTTTTCTATACCTTTTTTTTTTAATATTTCATTAAATTATATACAAAAAATTTTATATACCATTCTAAATTTACTGAATATTTACTTTATTATCTTTTAATTTTAATTTTATCACTGATTAAAAATAATAATAATAAAATTGATAAAAAAAAAAGGAGAAAAACGAAACCACGGGCAAATTGATACACTTTAAATTACAGGATACTAAAGTGAAAAAATGCGAAACTACAAGAGAAGTTTTTGAAATTATCCCAATTTTTTTATATATCCGATAACATAATAACTCTACACTTCAAATATATATAACATAAACAAATCCAAAGTGGGATTAAATGATAGTTTCGGATGGAGCAACCGAATCGAAGTGCTTACTAAATTAGAGTTTCAGTCAATTTGCTATTATAACTATACAACACTCGCAAATCTCCGCAATCTAAAGAAACAAAAAAACAGAGTTATAACGGATGGTGCAAACCATTATTGGAAGGATCAGATTTATACTTGAAACTACAAAGTCATGAACATGAAGATAAAGCTTAGTATACATACATCTACAAGACAGCAACTTCGAAAGTAAAAGAGTACAACACAAGGACAACAAAATCCTACAAGAAACAAGAGGAAATATCACCCTCACTTAAAACAACAGCTCTCTCTCTCTCTCTCTGTGATCTCCACTCCGCAACATTTGTACACTCCTACTAACATATATATGTTCTCTACTCTTCTTTCCTCTTTATCTCTTTCTTTACACCCATAACAACTTGTACAGATAAACTATCTACTCCGCGGAGACTGCGGCCTTGGCATTATACACTACAATATAAACGACTAAATATACAATACACTTTCCAGCAGAAAAAACTGTCTAATTTCCCGACGAGCTTGTACTAATCTTATATAGATAGATAAACAAAAAGGGTGCCTAAACTGTTACTGTGAAACATTCCGTTTGTTTCTTTTCAGGAGGTATATGATGCCTGAGCTCCAATTCTCCGTTCTGCACGTAAAAAATGAGAGAAATTATTACAGATCTCGAGAGATAATCTGGTTAGGAAAAAACAACTAACAGAAAGTGAGAAAACCAAATATCAATCCATTCTTTGACCAAAGGTAAGTGCAAAGGGAATCCCCTTCCTCTCAATGAATTGTAATATAGTCTGTGAAATTTTGCTTAAACAAATTAGGCCCTGAACTTGCCATGTTTCACTAAGCAATGTCATCCCTGGACACATCTATTTATACGGTCAGCTCCAGGAAACTTCAAAATTTTAGATGGAAAATGCAAGAAATTAGATTCGGCGAGCAATTTGTTTAACTGAAAGATAAAGGACCAAATTGCAATCTGGGACTGCCCATAGATAAACCCGTTTGATCAAAATATATTGCCAAAAAGGCACATAAACAAAGACATAAAAATGGCTTTTGCCATAAAAACTTAACATAGATAGGTGGCTTTTGCCATAAAAACTTAACATAGATAGGTCATACATACCTCCAGCTGCAACAAGCTTCTCCACACGAGCAACGATATGCTTTCCATAAGTGTATTTTTTCAGTGCATTTAAATGGAGCTTTATCCGTGTCAGGATCAGCTCTCTCTGACTATCATCGCAAGTCTCCAGCACCTTTTGCACAACATAGTTTGCAAATTGATCCTTCATCATTACCTATATAAAAACAAATATCATGTCAGGCAATCAGCTATTCTTATGATCTCTTGAAAATAAATGAATCTTGTAAATGAAAGAATGCTATCATGAAACCAATAAGCAATTTCCTGTTGCAAAAACAATGTTTCAAATACAGTCATTCAGTTCGCAAAAAAAGATGAAGTTTCAATATGTATAGTTCTTTTTCGTCCCAATCTAGTCAACATCAAAGTATGAGAAAATATCAGAAAAAAAAATTATGTGAACTAACTCAGCTAAAAAGAGGTTTTGTAATTCAGGAAAAAGAAAAAAATTCAAACCTGAAGAGGTTCATTTTCATCGTCAGATCCAAGAATTTCATTTATCAAAATCTGGCGTTCTATAGGGTCACCAAAAGCTAAACACTTCTCAATAACATTAGAAGCAAACTTCTGTTGGCTCATCTGCACTATCTGTCCGGTTAACTTCTTGATAATAGTAGATCTCTCCACAGGTTTTCCGTGTTCCAGAACATGCTGTGGCAGTTTAGAGTATGACTCATGAAAAAATAATCACAAGCAAACTAAGATGAAAAGAAAAATTACACAATATACAAGCAAATTCATACTCACAGGGATGGCCTCCACATATAATCATCACATTTTTATATCCCTTTTCAACATACAGCGGCATGCAATAAACTAGAACACTATTTTAGATTCAAAAATGGGCTTCAAATTTGATGAACTTGTAAGTCGGTTGAAGACAAAACAAGATCTATAATCTATCAGTAATATTGGCGCTACATTGTGAAAAGACTGGGTTTTGCAGAACAATTCCGAAACAGAGTAGAAGATTAAGAGGCTTCAAACAAATCAATCACCAGTGTAACAAAGCATTAAAAGCTCATACTAACCTGAGCTACATAGTTACCATACTGGTCTTGAGCCAACAAGCAGACCGATTGAAGAATCTCATCCATCATTATTTGCTGAGTTTCAGGGTCATGACAATGCTCCAAAACCCTCTGCATCGACCATATTCATATGGTATAACTCAACGGCTCACATAGAATAACTTACATATAAACACTTGAAAGCACACCTGTATAACACGACAGCCATAGGGATGGGTGGATAGCATCACAACTTGGCCATAGAATGTTGAGATAATAAATTGGATCACGTCTTCTGGAACGCACTCAATACACTTTTGTATCACATGGTTTCCATTTTGATCCCGTACACAGCGCATAACATGGCCATCCAGCTCAGCAACCATGTTTTTCTGCTGATCTAAGTCAACAACCTCTATTGCCTGCATATAAATCGGTTTTTGAATAGAGTCATGTCATATTAGGAGCGAAGGTAGAGTCATGTTTTATTAGAAGCAAAGGAAATCCATACCTTTTGGATAACTCGACATCCATACATCTGAAGACTGAGAGCCAGCACATGTCCGGTGAGCTGATCAGCCAATTCTCTTCTCTGAACAGCACTTCCATGCTCAAAAAACTGGAGTCACAGAGGGGGGGGGGGGGAGCATTTATTATGAAGGCTAAATATCTCAAGTTAATGCATCATGACTCTTTTATAGAAATAAGTACCTTTTGGACCACATAGTTTCCAAATACATCAGTCATCAATTTAAGTGCTCGAGGCATGATTTCTTCATAGACCATGTCTTTCTCCTCAGTTGTAGCTGTCTCTAGTTTTTGCTGTATGAATCGGCTTCCATACTGATCCGCGCTGGACGTAAGATATTTAATCATTGGATAAGTAGACATAGTTTGTCTAAGGTAATATTTAATGAAAATAATGGCTATATGTCAATAAAGACAATGTAATAAGATTTTGGGCCTATATGATAGTGGTGCATACCTGAACTCAACCACATGGCCAGCAATATCTGAGAGTTCATAACATTTGGTCTTGTTGCTCTTAAACTCCTCCAAAAGTGAGG
This sequence comes from Ananas comosus, assembly GCF_001540865.1. Classification (NCBI taxonomy): domain Eukaryota; kingdom Viridiplantae; phylum Streptophyta; class Magnoliopsida; order Poales; family Bromeliaceae; genus Ananas; species Ananas comosus. The sequence continues at coordinate 15,257,379 of NC_033624.1, read as the reverse complement.
GCATTAAATTGTCGTTCATGCTAACATTTACACCAGAATACCAAGAACCCATAACACCTCCAGCCATGTTCCTTGTGCCAGTTGGGAATTGTAAGCTGCGTTCACTCTGCCTAAGAGCTCCAACTGGAGAAGCAGGGAGAAGAGGACTAGATAAAGGGCTTCCAGGATAAGCATAGCCAAAAGCAGCACTTTTACAAAAGCCACTGTCTAAGTTCTTAGTAATAACTGGTACGCCATATTGATTTTGTAGCTGAAGCAAAGAGTCAAGGTAAGTATTGCCAATCTGATTATGAAGTGGATCAACATTCATTTGAAGAGCAGCTAGATTTGGTATAGAAAACGAGCCCCCTCCTGGTGACCCAGGAGCCAAAATAGGAGACGCAATACCAGTTCCAAAAGGACTTCCAAAAGGACTTCCAAAAAGAGGTGCAAAATTGCTAGGGTTGTTAGGTGAATACCCAGCTGGCCTGTAGCTTGTATAAGCAGAGTATGGACCATTTCCATTTAAAATTTGAGGAGAATCGCCTGGGCTAGAAACTAGAGATGCAGATGGTTCCCTCAATGCTAAATTGCTAGATTCCATTAGGCCTCCAGTATCCTTAGCCAAGTCAAGATTTGATAATTTCATTAAATTTGGAATATTAAAATGCTTTATACTGTTTTGATCCCCTTGATGATTATGAAGAAAATCGTGATGATCCGCAGTTCCCCGAGGAAACTTAGACTGCTGAATGATGTTTTCATTAACTGATTGAGTTGCTGACAAGTTCATGCTAGAAAAAGAAGCCATGACCTCATCAGATTCGGCAATATCAGGTTGACCACAATTGAAGGATTGGGTACCGTTGTTATTATTCTTAACATTTGGACCAAGTCTCACACCAATAGGTGGAAGGCAAGGACTAGAAGCCCTTTTTATCTGCTGAGGATCAGTAGAAGCACTTCTTGAAATAGATGGGCCTAAAATAGAAGCAAATGAATGATATGTTGAAGAGCCATTTTTTTGAAACGCAACTTCGCTTTGGTCGCTGCTAGCAACATTCACACTTGAACTTCGGTCATCGGGACCAGATAGATGGCTGGCGTGAGAAAAGTCATCCTGGGTATAAATCAGTCATTATACCATAAATATAAGAGGAAGGTGTCGAATAAATCTAATAAAACAGATGGAAAATACACACTAAATGAAAAATTAGAATAAGAACAGCCACCTTCAGGCTGATGAACGGAGAAAAGAAAAAAGAAAAGAATTGTATACAATTGCAGTACAACCTTAGCGAACAAACGTTACATTAAGAAGTACTAATCTCAGAAGATTCCACTAAGCAATATCTTACTGTTATCCTATATATTAGTAAAAGTAAATAAGCGAGTAACACTTAGATACATGCTAAAAACAGGCAGATAAGTTCCAGTAGACAATACTTTTATTTAACAAGATTCACAAGAGAATAATGACCTGCAGGAATTCAAGGGTGTGGGATGTTTCAGCAGTTTGCTTTTAAAAAATACTCACCATATGAATTGTTAATTAGACCATACAGATAATGCAGGTCGCTTTATCCAGATATTTCAACTTAAAGCAATTCATTTAAAAGACTCGGCATATGAATTATTAATTAGACCATACAAATAATCCAGGTCGCTTTATCCAGATATTTCAACTTAAAAGCAATTCAATTCAAAGAGAAGATGAAAAGAGACGTAGCATTATCACAAACCGAAATGAATGGACATTGACTGATAGCAACATAAATTGAGAATTTTAAGCTTAAAAAATCAAATTTTTTACAGCAGTATTCGTTAACATAATTGAAATAGAGAAATAGAAATATGACATGACATATACATATAGCTATCTCATAATATGCAAATATTAGGATTAAATAAGGTAAATGGAGAAACAGAAACAATGATACACAAATCATATAGATTATTATTAAAATCTGAATCATAGAGATCACCTGAAATATTCCAGTGAAGCTCTTGTGACGACCGAGCTCAATCCCCGGGAGCCCGATCAACCCATCCCCTTCCTTATCCAACCACTTCTCTGAATCAAACCCTAACTGCTTTCCCAAAAGCGCTTTTCCGACGCCATCGCCAACCATCTTCGACCTCCTCCCATCCCCAATCCCTCCGAGCCCTCTTCTCCCCGCCTCAAACCTCTGCGTGGATCCCCGATCCTCTTTGGAAATAAGAGGCGGCGGGAGCCTAGGGTTTAGATTCACGTGGGAGTAGTAGTAAGAGTGGTAGGCCGGATCCGAACGAAGCTCCTCCTCCGTTAAGGCGCCGTTAGGGTTCCGGAAGAGGCCTTCGACGGCGCTCAGAGAGCCCTCAACGGTCGGCGGCGCGGAGCCGCTGCGGCAACGGTCGAGCTCCACCGTTGGATCGTTCGCCCCCTCCCTCCCCTGCTCACGGAGCAACAACCCCACCGCCCCCCTATTGTACGCATCTTTAAACCCTAACTCCGATAGCATCGTTACTGTGCTCTCACTTACCATTTCAGAAGCAGATTTGAACTAGTTCTAATCCAAGCAAATTTCGAAGCTCGAAAGCTAAAAAGAGCTCGATTTGAAGCACACAAAACACTAGTCTAAGCCAAACAGATCGAGTTTTTACCCAACAATCCTATTAAATCCACCATTTCCACCCCCCCAAAAAAAACACTTGTTTTGAAGCTCGCCAGGCGATCATACAAACGATTAAAACGACTTCAGCTTTAAAAGTTCCAAAAGAGAGCCCGTATCGATCTCCAGTGCTCCGTCGTCGCCGCCATTGTAGCTTCAAATCGCCATTAAAATCCTCCGCAAATAGCAGAGAAGGGGCGAGAGAGAGAGAGAGAGAGAGAGAGAGAGAGAGGAGAAAAAGGTTAGGAATAGTGCGACACACAAGTGTGCCCGGGGCCCTGATAATCACAACGGCTCGCTCTGTCTCTAACGCTCGATCGTAATCTAACGGCGCGGATCGATTGAGAGAAAGGGCGATATGGGGTCTAGGGTTTATACTCGTACTACAAAGGGCGACGCCGCAGCGGGCTGGGAAAATCCAGCGCCGGATACGGACACACATTTCCGTTAATCCTAGCGCTCGAAAGTGAAAGCCTTTCCAAAATTGGTTAAATTCGCGAATATTTTTCGATTTAAACCCCTCTTTAGTAATTCTGAAAAAGTTGGTCTCTTTCGTTAACCGACCAGTGGGCACACGTATTTTGCTACGTGTAAATTTCACAACCAGCGTTCAACCTCTATAGGGATTCTTTTATTAAAATTTTATCTTTTAAGTATTAAAAACAAATTCCGGTTTGGATGTTTAGATGTATCTTTTTTTTTGGAGATTTTATTTGCTCCATTATAAACTCACAATGAGATAATTTTGGGGTAAAAAAAAAAAAAAAAAAACACTTGGAACTCTGGAAATAATCTAAAAATAGTGAAGCACACTTGTGAGAATAACATGTGGGTCAAATATTATATAAAGATAAAAGCTTTAATAGATATTTGGATTAAATAGAATTAGATATTTTTGAATGTTGTAATTTAGTATTTGACAAGGCCAATTTTACAGCTTTTTTTATACAACTGAAATAATTTTACAGCGCAATTATCCCGTTATGCAAAAAAAGTAAAAAAAAAAGAAAAGAAAAGAAAAGAAAAGAAAAGAAAAGGCATGGGTTAAGGGTGAGTAGTGGGCCACGTGGCCGTTAGAGAGGGGAGAGTGGAGTACGTGAAGTAATTTAATAGGTGTTTGCGTGTTTGTCGCGTGGCACGTGTTTCCTGTGGTGGGATGGATGGAGGGGAGGATCCGCGCGCGGGGGCGCGGGGAATCTCGAGGCGCCGCTGGATTCGCGCGCGTGAACAGTCGCACGGTGGGCCCCACCGCACTCCTCAGTCCTCACCAGTCACCACACCCCCTTGCTTCTTTCGAAAGCGATCGGAAATATCTCGGCCTAAGATATCGTACGGAAAACAAGAGTTTATTGGGATAATATTAGATTCCGTTATAGTTTTTTTTTTCTTTTTTTTTTTTAGAAATTGCTGTTTATTAATTTCGGGATATAAATAGCCGTCCGATTGCTGTGATCAGTTCCTCAAATCAAAAGCATGGGCGTTACATAATAATAATATTATTAAAAAAAAATTTGGTGGTTGACAACCGAGAGCAAGTGGTAAAGAACTTGGTGGTTTGCATCTGAAATTCAAATTCGAATTATAGTTGATTCACATTTTCTAATAAATTTTTTTTTAAATGAAATAAACGAAGCGGATAGCATACTAACTATCTCTCAAAATATATATATATATATATGCCGCCCTTTATTTGCCGAAATATGTATATAGATCAAACCATCTTAATAAACTTAAAAAACTATGTACTTTTTCAAAAAGTCCTCGCATTTAAATCCTACGTGATTTGTCAAATCTGAACCAAATTTTTGTAATTTTGACTTTCTCTTCGATAGGTAGAAGCTGTGGAACAGAGCAATATAAACCATTGAATTGTACTTAATTTTTCTATAAATGAAGAGATTTTGGTCTCTATAGTTTCCTCGGGAGTTGAGACATAATTCTGTGCGCATATTTCCTCTAATAAAATAAAGCGTCCATTAACTTTATTTTGTTAGAACAATACAAGTTACTGTGCAAAAAATTATAATATGATGGCGAGGGCGGAGGAGTTCAATTTTTGGCATCTTAAAAAATTTTATTATCTATGATTTAATAGAATCATATATTCCACCTGCGAAATAATTTAGTTTATTCTGAAAAAATAGTTTGGAGCTAGTTCAGATATATGATATTTTTAAAAAAATTTTGATTACACTAAATATACAAACTTTTTGAATAAATTAAAAAGTATTTACCGAATATAGTATTTATGTATCCAAACATAGCCTAAAAATATTTCTATTACAATAAAGGCACTAGATATTATGGTCATTTAATATTTGATTGTCGTGCTTAAAAATAGGAAATAATTTATTTTAAAAGTTAGAATGAACTTGGACACACCATCATGGGGACAAAAATTCTATGGGCAGCGTGCCCAACCACCACTGCTCTCCCAGTAATGGGGAGAGCAGTGGAACTTTCTGGGTGCACCTGGTGCATCTATACCAGGTGCACCATAATTATAATTTTAAATTTTTAGTTTTTAAAATTATAATTTTATGTAATAATTTATTTATTTTTTTAGGAGTTATCATTGTAGAAATTAAAATTTTAAATTCTATTTGGTTTTGAAAAAAAATTAGGAATAATAAAAATTATCCATGCTATTCCACGAAACCAAAATAAATTTATTTTAAAATTTTAATTTTCTAAATCAATAATCATGAATTATAGACCATATAAATTTTAAATCATAACATATATGCTAACATATTAAGTTACAATTTTAAAAAATTTAAAAAATTACAATTATGGTGCACCTGGTATAGATGCACCAGGTGCGCCCAGAAAGTTCCACTGCTCTCCCCATTATTGGGAGAGCAGTGGTGGATGGGCGCCGCGTGGCACCTGTGCCATGCGGCGCCCATCCGGCAGCGTGCCCAAACTAATTAGTTTGGGCACGCTGCCCATAGAATTTTTGTCCCCATCATATGCATGGCATATATAGCTGATCTCTGAATATTAATTACTCTACGGCTCTCAATGTTGAATATCTTCTTTGTATCAGAATAAGTAGGTGAAACTTTTACTACAGGGTGCAGTAGCATATCCTGCAACAATAACTCTACCAAGATACTATTTACACGGACAAATAATTATTGCGTGGTCGCATGCATATGAAAATATGATCAATGGCTCAATGCCCTTGGCGCGTAAAATAATTAAGATGATATGTTTTTTTAAATTTCAAAAGGATATTGTGGGTTTTAATAGAAATCGCAAATTAATTGTTGTGAAGTACGGTAATTAACATTCACTTAAATTGGTTGCCAACTTAATTCCTTGTTTAAATTGCATGTATACTTTTGACTCCGAGATCAGCTTGTTTTTTTTATATATATTTATTGTGTGTTTTTTGAAGGTTACAGTAAGATCCAATTAATAACTTTCATTATCGACGTCTTCTTTGCTATATAAGTTTATGAATGTCTCAAATTTAATACATAACCTTTGAGCTACATATCTTAATTTCCTAAGAAATTAATTAGCTATATATTGGGTTCATTTTAATATGGAATATACGAGAAATAGGGCCAAATCAAATACAACAAGGACCAATATTATTGATATCAGGTATTTATTAGTTCCACTCAAGACTCATGCAGTATGGATGAGTAAGTTGAATTAAAATGTTTGGTAAAAGAGGTGACCTAATTATTATGTATGTGGCCTTGTCTCTCTGGTTGGTAACAGTCACTGCTACAAATTAAATAACTCAAAATGTTGTCCATGTAAAAAAAGTTAATTTACATCCTGTGACATTGTGGCTGAGAAATGTCTCGAAGCTCTAGCACGTTAGAGGACACGTTCAAATATATATATATATATTTTCCTTTTATTCCTCTTTACTTTAAGATGAAGTATATAGTTTACAAGTTAATAATATTAAACAAACGATAGGCATATAAGATTAGTGACACAAGTGGGATTTAAATGGTAATCAAATGAGCACCCCCACGTTCAACAAAGGCTCTCTCACCAGTGAACATACACATTTTTGGGGACATGGATAATGAACTCGAAGTGAAAAAAATTAATTTGCATAATATTTCCATGCATAATGCCTAGTATTTTCGCGTGCTGCTTTTGAGAAAATGCGCCCGATAGTAGAAAAAAAGATATTGCTCCAATTATTGTAGTATGAGAAATATTATACAAGACCTCTAACTCTTTTTTTTTTTTCTTTTTTTTGGCTACCATGAGAATAGAAGCTTAAAACTATGAGATTTTAGATTTCAAGCTAATTAAGAATCTAATTTTAACTTTTCTTTTCATAAAAAAGTTTTCTCTGAAGAGATGCACGAATGGTAAAAGCCAATAAGTGTTAAGCCAAAAGGCCGTGATATGAATATATAAAAATCAAACGAGGTTGCAACGATCTAGCTAGAAGATAAGGATGAACATAAAAAATACGTGACAAAAGAGAGAGAGAGAGTGGTCGACCTTAGCTTCTATTCATGGGCCTGGTTGTTATATAAAGTTCTAATAATAAAACTGTGGATGACGTTACATGAAACTGAAACAAGCACTGACGCCAAAAGTAAGCTATTCTTTTTTTTTTGAGAGATAATTAGCACGCTATCCACTTCGTTTATTTCATTTAGAAATAAACTTAGTTAAAAATGTGAATCAACTATGATTCGAATTTGGATCTCGAGTACCAACCATTAAGTCCTTTGCCTCTTGCTCTAGGAACAGTCGGTAAAAATAAGCTATTCAACTTATGTTGCTTTCCATGAATATATGCTTCTTTTCACCCCAGTAGTGATTTTTCATGGGAGGCACCATTAATGTCACTAAACATATATAGTTTCTTCAATGAAACTAATTTTTATTTGTCGTAAAAGATTTCCAATGGATTAAAATTGAGCATGTTATATATACTAATATACTAATAATTTATAATAGTAGTTCATTAAAAGATCATCTCAAAGACCGCAGATATGTTACTAGTTAGATGTTATTATACGCATCAATGGTTTACCGTACGTATTTAAATGTGCATGAGCAGCAGCAAAAGCGGGTAACGACCGATGGATTATATATATGTATCAAAGCCCATGTCATTTACGGGCCTAAATTATTATTGAATCTTGGCCCATACAAATTTGGAAATAAGACATAAATATTGAATTAGATACATGATCTAGCATAGGAACTTTGCGATAATCAAAGCCCATGTAACTTACGGGTCTAAATTATCATATAATCTTGGCCCATATAAATTTGGAAATATGATATAAATATTGGATTATATATATATATATGATCTAATATAGGAACTTCGCGATGACAAACTTAGAGCTCATAAATAAACATACTCAAAAGCGACTATAGTTGTTTATTATAAGCAAAATGGAGCTCACTAAATCAAGCAAATCACTCGCTGTACAATCACACAATTGTTTTTGCTTCTTCGGATTTGATTACTTCAATAATAAATGCTCATTCCATTTGCTTCGAAGGATGTATAACATATGAATGTATAAGAATTGATTATGGGGAATTGACTCCTATTCTTATATAGAGATGGATAATGTGGGATAATTAAGACACGCTTTGTATAGTTGTATAATGTGATCAAAAATTAGCCGGTGTTCGTTATCCTTCTAGAAGGATTTGAAATCTACATCTACGTGCTTCACCTAACTTCCAGAGGAATACAACTGTGAGAGGAGGTCACATCGTTTCCCTCTTTATTTCATTTTATTATCTCTCTCTCTACATATATATATATACATATATTTATGAAAAAACTTCAAAAACTCCCCCCATGTGGTTTCACTCTTTCTCACTTTAGTACCACGTGGTTTAAAGTGTATCAAGTTAGTACTGTGTGATTTTACACTTTTTTATTTTAGTACCTTGTGGTTTAAAGTGTATCAAGTTAGTATCATGTGGTTTCGCACTTTCTCACTTTAGTACCATGTGATTTAAAAACCACAGAATACTAACTTGATACAAAATAAAAACATAGAGTACTAATTTGATGCACTTTAAACCACAGGATACTAAAGTGAGAAAGTGCGAAATCACAGGTTACTAACTTGATACACTTTAAACCATATGGTACTAAAATAAAAAAGTACAAAATCACAGGAAGATTTTTGAAGTTTTTCCTATATTTATGTATAACATCCTTGATCACTTTCAAACCTTCAAAAAATACCCTTATTTTTTTCTTAAAAAAAAATACAAGAGGTAAAACTCCAGCCAACAAATGCCAAAAAAAGTTTATGGATGTAGTTAATACGTTCCACGTGTCAAGTTCCCATTAGGCCACGTGGAGGTGGGACCCATCGTGCCACCCTTTAACCAACCCAAAGCAAGAATTTGATGGTCGGCATTTACTAGTGTGTCCAACCATATGCCAGCAATCGACGTTAAATATATTTATTAGTCCAATTTTTTTTAAAAAAAAATAGTTTCAAATATGATGGTATCAAAATTAATTTAAATTTTTCTATATTTTTGAACTCTGTTAGTATTGAAGAAATTTTTTTTTTTGAAAAATATGTAGCACGCTACCCGCTTCGTTTATTTTATTTAGAAATAACTTAGCTAGAAATGTGAATCAATTAAAATTCAAACTTGAGTCTCGGATATCAACCATCAAGTCCTTTGCCATTTGCTATAGAAACGGTCTATTTCTATTGAAAAAAGTTGATATGTTTTTTTGATCTTCTTCTATATTTTGATCAACAAAAATTTTGAAACCGAAATAAATTTTAGAAATGAAAATGGACGCATTCCTTGAACCTCGCTGATATAACGTCATTGATTTAATCACACCACGTCATCCTCTTATTCTAATTTTACTTTCATTTGTTTGTTCTTAGAAAAGAAATTTAAAAAAAAAAAAAGAGCATGGTCTTCTTCTATATTATATTTTATACTTTAAAATAGAAACTTAGAAGGGAATTAACTTGCAGATGAGGTGGAATTAATATTCAGTTGGGACCGGGAGAATTACATCACACTCGAAAAAGAAACAGGAAGATAACAACCCATAGAGACTCTTTCAACCTTCTTAGTTAGAGTTTCCTTAGTCTCCAAGAAATACAAACAATTAATTAGTGGGAATATAAATCAAGTTTAATCAAAATTTAAGAATTAACCAAGGTTTGATCTGATTCTGATGACAAGGAAAGGTTTAAATTTGATCGACGATAAACTTTTATGCGTTGTTAAAATATAACATTTCCGAGCTAAAGCGAAAAATCTAATTCAATTAGACATTTGTTTTCTCCAAAGTTTCCTACAAATTCCCCCTTCAAAACGTTTATTACGGTACAATTTGAAAAGTCAGGATTCAAATCTTTATTTTTTGAAGTACACGCGCTGTGTTCAAATTTTTGATATACTACGTGACCTCTAGAATAGTAAAATAATTATTCTGATTTTTTTTTTCTAGGAAGAAAGATAATAAGCTATAAGTTTTGTTAATTTTTAAAATAAATTTAGCTAAAAATATAAAATAACTAAAATTTGAAATTTGAATACTGATAATTAAATTCTTGACCAATTGTACTAAGACAGGTGGGTTAGGTTGGATAGTTATTGTTAATAATCTCACATGCATGTAGGGGTAGTTTGGTAAATGCGATAGTTGTCGGAATCGTCCGTTCGCTAATAACGCGGCTCATCCCAGAAGTGGGTCGACCCTCGTCAAGTAACGACGGGTCAACGCCGCTCACTCTAACGCCGTAAAGGCAAGCCCACCAATAGACATGTTCCACGTGGACGAGACGCTAACGTCGGTCACGGAGGCCTCGCGTCCCGAATACGCCAATCTCTCGCACGCGGTTCCGACGTATTCGATTAAAACCCCCCAATCTCTCTCGTCCTCTTCTCTCTCTTTCTCTCTATCCCCCCATTGATTTCCCCCAAATCTACTCCCCCCTCTCTCGATCCGAATCCACTCTCTAGCTATATAATTATTATTATTATTTGAATTAATTACGAAGTTTCAATTCGGATAGGCGAAATTTGTTGTAAAAATTGGAATTTTTTTGGTGTAATTTTTGTAGATCTCATCGTTTCTGCGAGGGAATTGGGGATTTGGTAGGGCTCTCGGGTTCAATTAGGGTTCCGGCGGATCCGATGTCGTCTTCTCCGGCGACGGCGACGGCGACGTCGTACTGGTGCTACAACTGCAGCCGCTTCGTTAGGGTTTGGCCACAGGACGCCATCGTGTGCCCCGAGTGCGACGGAGGGTTCCTCGAGGAGGTGCTCGACGCGCCTCTCCCCCGCCCCGTCCCCGACCTCCATCACCTCCACCACCACCACCACCACCGCGCCGCCGCGCTCGGGCACCGCCGCGGCCGCCGCGCAGCGGCCGGGGACCGCTCCCCCTTCAACCCGGTCATCGTCTTCCGCAGCCCCGGAAGCAGCCGCCGCCGCGCCACGGCGGAGAGTGGTGGCGGTGGCAGCAGCTTCGAGCTCTACTACGACGACGGCGCCGGTTCCGGGCTCCGCCCTTTACCGGAGAGCATGTCCGAGTTCCTCATGGGCTCGGGATTCGAGCGCCTCCTCGACCAGCTCGCGCAGATCGAGCTCGGCGGGCTCGGAGCGGGGCGAGGGTTCGAGAACCCTCCCGCATCGAAGGCGGCGATCGAGTCCATGCCCACGGTAATAATCTCCTCCCGCCATATCCTAACCGATTCCCACTGCGCCGTGTGCACGGAGGCCTTTGAGCTCGAATCCGAGGCGCGGGAGATGCCCTGCAAACACATCTACCACCAAGATTGCATCTTGCCGTGGCTCGCGCTCCGGAACTCTTGCCCTGTGTGCCGCCATGAGTTGCCCGCAGAGAGCGGAGGCGCCGGTGGGATTGGAAACGCGGCGGTAAACGAGGATGGGGAGGGGGAAACTATGGGGCTCACTGTGTGGAGGCTCCCTGGTGGCGGCTTCGCTGTGGGGAGGTTTTCCGGGGGAAGAAGAGCAGGGGACAGGGAGCTTCCGGTTGTTTATACCGAAGTAGATGGTGGGTTCAACAACAGTGGTGAGCCGCGAAGGATTTCGTGGTCTTCTAGAGGGAGGAGAGAGAGGGAGGAGGGTCTGATAAGCCGGATGTTCCGAAACCTCTTTGCTTGCTTCAGCCACTCACGGTCTCCGTCATCGTCTCCTTCTTCTTCTTCTAGTATGCCACAAAGAAGTAGGAGTTCACGAAGCCGGAACATGACTTGGGGAGTGGAAGAGGGGAATGCAAATACTATGGCCAGATGGTGAAAGAAATTGGCCCCCTCTGCGTGTGTGACCTAAATTCTATTGTAAATAGAATGGACCTGAAAATTGCAAGATATCTTGATTCTATTTCTTTAAGAAATTGGCGAAGAAATTTTTCATGGTGATTATTTGGAAGGTTAAGGAAATGAAGGATCTTAACTGTAATGGGCCTTTCCATACGAGGAAGGTATTTGTAGAACTTTTGCTTATTGCAGTGTGGGAAGAAGAAATTCATTTAATTCACTATGTAATTTTGCATGTACATCATGTTGTGCCATCTTTTCCTCTTGTAAGAAAGTTTTGACTACGCCCGTACTTTCTTAGTAAGCACAGAATACACTGGATGAATGTTTCCTTGTGAACGATAAGCGCATGCTTGAGCTGCAGACCTCTTTGAGCTTGGAATGGATGAAATTTTGTGGTAGAAACTTGTGCAATTGTTTCATCTTTCTCTAGTCTCTACCATTATGTTTGTAAATGGTTGATCTTCAATTCGTGTAAATCGGGAAGACGATGTTGATCTTATATATGTTGAAGATTGCGATAGTGGATGGCATATTACTCTTTTTCTTTCGGAATGATGTTTATTCACATTGTATAATTCAATGATTTAGGTAAGACCTTTTTGGTTTGTATGTGTAGAGAAATTGTAACTGTTGTCTGAATGATATTAACTTTTCATCTTGTTTCCTTGCACTGGATAAACACAATGCTATATGTAATTGATAGTTCATATAGTTGCAGTCTGTATATATGGTATTTCGACTTGATTATTTCTCCTTAAATATCCTGTCTAATTTCTCTCAATTCTTTTATAACTTCTGTCCTAAGAAAGTTATTAAATTAGTTATTCAGCTACCGTTATGCTTTTTGTTACTCATCCTTTAGTTTTTTGGAGAACTGTAGTGCACACTTAAACCGCTGTTTTTTTTCCCTATTGTAACCAAGCTGTAAAATAGGTGCTGGCGCAATTATGAAGATCTTTAGGTTTGCCTTTCCTCACCTCTTCTAATTTTTGGATGTAAATCACTCAATTCGAGATTTATTTGTTTATTATGCATGGTAGATAGAACTATGACGATCTTCGATCAGGCTGCTGATTTAGATAGCTTTTCTCTGGGTAGTTAGTTGAACTAAAGCAGCACCTTAATCATGATTGAACTGTTTCTATCTTCTTTATATTATTAGGACTTTCTAATGCTATTCTTGTAGTTTTGTAGTTCTAGTTATATTGGCTGAGATAGGTTGATACAAGGTAGTTGGTTTTCCTAATTCCTATCATGACCCTCTCTTAGTACTATCTTCTGTCTATATATTTGTGTAGTAACTTGGTATTGGTTGGTTCTTGACTTGTTGCTAATAAAAAATTTCTTACCTGCTTATGTGACATTTGCCATCTCTTTCCAATGAATGAATGGTTTTTCTTTTGTTCTGTTCTTTCATGTCACTGGAAAAAACTATATTATCTGTAGACGTGTCCATGATGCAACTCAAAAGATATTTGCTTTCATTTTCGTCACTTAATTTGAAATATTTTAGAGAGGCAAATTGAGGGAATATTGTTGGGTGATAGGTTACCCGAAAATGAAAATACCGAGATTAAATTCTCATTTGAAGCTTTTGGTGTTTTTATTCTCTCTCATTCTCTTCAAGTTCTTACAAAACTTTGGATTCTAGTTAAGTAAATAACTAAACATGGTATCTTTGTTTATCATATTATGTGTCTCACTGGCGCCTGGTATCATTGGCTCTTTTGATCACATGCATTTTAAGTTCATGCACCTGTACTTTGTTTCTGTTGGCTTGTATTGCAACCTGATTAAACTGTTTTCCTATCCTTGCCCTATCTTACGTCCGACCTTAATTCAATTATCGTGTTTATCGCTGCATTAAGCCTTGGGACAAGTACTTATTGCAGGTCCGCGATCTAGATTCATTGGTACCAGAACATGGGAACATGGTTTGCTATGTTTACTTATGAAGCAAATCAGAATCCTTCAGGACTCAATATTGAGGCTTTAAAGAATAAGCCGTGCACATGGACGGTGTTTCCGCGTGCTTTATTCATTGATCAGGGTTGAAGTAGGTTTGTTATGGGTCCAAGGCACATGAACTGAACACCTTTTGGCTTCATCATGTACTTAGGGGGAAAAAAAATGTGTGTTCAGTTTCTTGAAGTGTGGATTCCTTATTTCCCAGTGGTGAGCAACTAGAGTGATCTTTGTACTGAGCTCAGTTCAAAACTACGATAATGGTAATAGCAAAAATAAATTTTATATAGTTCTTTTTAGGGTTAATTTCATACAGTTTTTTGTAAATATAGTAAATAATAAATGTATTCCTATAAAGTTTAACTTTTATATTGCCACTACTAAAATTCTGATATTTTTAAATATGTCCTCATAATTTGTTATTGTTAGAGAACTGTTTATATTTTTAATTTTGTCATTATAAATATGTCACTCTAAATATTATAACAGTATAATATAAGAGAGGTAAAAATGTCAAAAACTAATCAGAGTTAAGTATTTAATCTATGATTAATTAAAATTTTCTAACAAATTCTAACGGCACACATATGAAAACATCAGAATTTTTATAAAAATAACATATGGAAGTTGAACTTTTTAGAAATATATTTATCATTCACTATATTTATAGAGAGCTGCATAAAATTAATCTTTTTTTTTATTATTGTTTGGTCTACTTTTATAGTACTTTTTAGTGTTTTCATTACATGCACTGGTAGCTTTTTGCTGCAGTAAAAGCAGAAGCTCTAATTTTTAATTTCTTAAAATTACGATAAAATGGCCGGTTTTGCAAGAAACTCGGTGGACCAAGTCCATGCAACAATTTCAATCTTTGATACAAGGCCATGCATTGTCCCCGTCATGTAGGAATCCAAGGTCCACGTTATCCCAATCCACATTATGGATTTGGGATCCGACGTGTTCTTATCCGTTGTTTCCTGAGGTCTCAATTCCACAACACCCTCACAAGTCTCTCTTCTTAGCTATATCAACTAAAGATGAAGTACCAACACTGGATAAAAACACTCCAATCTCCCATATAGACCGCAATGGCGTCTGTAGCTCCCCAGTCGCCGCCGTTGTCGCTGTCGATAATTCGCCAACTGCCGCCTACATCCGGTCCTGCAACCCACGGGCCGGGACTTGTGGCTTTCCCTTCTTATTCGAAGAGGTCGCCGTCCCGCGTGGTGTCGGTGTCGGCAGTGGGCGAGGTTTCGGCCGAAGGAAACACGTATCTAATCGCTGGCGCCGCTGCGGTGGCACTCCTCGGCACTGCCTTCCCCATCTTGTTCTCTCGCAAGGACCTGTAATCTTACTTCGTCGCGCTTCTCTCTTTTACTCTGCAGATGCTGCTGCTGCTGCTGCTGCTGCTGAGTTTCAGAGCATTTTGGTCTCTAAGATGTCTCAGCTGAAGATACATTGTTACTCAGCCTAACACCAGTTCCTAACTAGTTCTGATTCCAATATTTATACATCTGTTTTACTAATCCTAAGAGATAAAAAAAAGAAGACCAAATGACTAGTACTTAAGAAGCTGCTCTGAGTATGATTCTGATGCAGCAGAGGAATATTGTAGCATTATATATATAATTCGATTGCTATGGGTTTGAATCAAAATAAGTCTAGTTGCTAAACTAGTAGTTCTTTTACCTCAAAATTAAGATATGTTAATTAGCTGGAGCACATAGCAATTATTGAATTCTTTATTCTCCTTTCTTTTTGAGAAAGAGAGAAAAGCTCTAATCTTTTGAAGTTAATAACTAATACCAAAACATTAGCTAATTTAATTATACTAAGTGCATGTCGCGTGCATAATGTTGAGTCATCAATAATTTTCTCATTAAATCCGCCGATGTATTTTCCGGTAGGTGATTTCAGGTGCCCAGAATGCGACGGAGCCGGATTCATCAGAAAATCGGGCGCGGCATTGAGGGCGAACGCGGCGAGGAAGGATGAGTCTCAGATTGTGTGTCCTCGTTGCAATGGGCTTGGAAAGCTAGGCCAAATAGACAAGTAGAAACAAATATATGTTTCACTATGGCGCATATTATATATTGAAGTTTCAGCTTAATCTTTCTCACCTACGAAGAGAGCGCGCACTATTGCTGTTCCAAGAAACAAGTGTGACATTTGCGCATTAAGTTGTTGTTGTCTATTAATTCCATGTACTGTTATGTTCATTCTCATTTGTATATTTCAAAAATGAACGTTTATATATATCCATGTCAAATTCCTTCATTATTATCTACGAGGATTACAATCAAACCCTTCTAATCCGAGCGAATTAAGCCCCACCAAATTAAACCAACAATAAACATCACACACACACACAAAAAAAGAGAAAAATGAACTCAAATAGGAAAACAAAAGGGTACTAATTAAGACAGGTTAAGGTCCAAAGCTTAACCAAATCCATCATAGAAAGACAATGAAAAAAAAAAGAAAAAAAAGAAGAAGATGAGTTAACAAATTAGCACTTGGGAAGATCGGACGGTGGAGGAGGCAGCTTCTGATCTGGACGGTTCCCATTGAGCACCAACCACGCCATCTTCAAACCCCAACTGGTGTGCACCTCGAAGTGACAATGCATGAACCACACACCTGTATATACGTACATTTACACACATATACAAAATAATACAAAATTATTATTTTACCTACATTTCTAGAATATTTGGAGAAGTAAATAATGTAAGTAAATAATGTATGTAAAATTTGTAAAATAAAACCAAACAACGTACCGGGATTATCGGCTTGGAATCGGATTGCGACCCAACCTCCCGATGGGACCCCGACTGTGTTCCTCTCGACCGGGTCGACCAAATTGAACCGAGCCGGGTCGTTCACCGGGTCGTAATTCCCGAACCCTTGACCCACTACAAAGAAATTGAACCCGTGCAGGTGCAAGGGGTGGCTCTCCGCGCCTAGTACACTAGTATCCTGCATAACTAACTCCACACTAGTGTTAAACGGTAACACCACCACCTTCGTTCCGTTGCTCACCAGTGTGTTGCTCGGCGCCGTCCCCGTGTAGTTGAACTGCGACAGGGGCACGATCGGAAAGTTCGGGCTATACACGCCTCTCGATCGCCCGAAAAAGTGCGCTTGTAGAAGAGCCGTCGTCGGCACTGCGAATGAGACGTTGTTGATGGCGGCGGCGAATTTCGTGCCGTTCGGACCTTGGCATGTTCTGTTCGCCGGGCACGGGCTCGAACCGAGCCCGACCGTGAAGAAGAAGCGCCGGTCCACGGTTCGAGGCACGTTGGCCGGAAACTGCGCTGTTGCTAGGCTGCGCAGCTTGTTGGTGAAGTTGGTGACGAAAGACGTGTCGCGGAGCGGAGGGAGGGTCGGTTTGAAGAGAGGGAGGTTTTTGTTGAAGGAAGGGGATAAGGGGGAGCTGGGATTTTCGTATTCGAGGAGGCCTGCGACGGTGGAGTTGTCGAAAGTGCCCTGGCCGGTGACGTAGGGCCGCGCGGGCATGAAGAAGTTGGCGCTCGGATACGTCGGCTCGGTGCGGAGGAGGACATTTGTGGTTTGGCCGGGGGCGATGACAAGGGTTTTCGTGTCGAAGGGCTTGACGTAGACGGCGTCGACATCGACGACGGTGAGGGTGTGGTTGGCGATGCCGAAGAAAAGCTCGTCGTTGAGTGCAGCGTTGATCATGCGCAGGAGATACGTTTTCCCGGGCTTCACCTTCAGTTTGAATGTATCTGTTCATCACCATCATAATTTCATTTTATTTGTTAGTAAATTTGGTTTGATTGAAGCTTCTGCGTAAGTGCGTTTGCATGAAGCTGTAGTAGCTTTTTTGCTTTTAATTGAAGTCTCAAAACTCATTTTTTGATAATAAATAAATGTCATTTTTTAATTAACTAGACGAAATATTGTTATTCTATGAATTAGATGGAACGCGCACTTATGAACAACACCCTTTTCAATTTTTACCTTTAGCAGAGCAATTATATAATGGGCCGGGAAGCCCGTTAAGAGTGTAAGCATCCGAGACATTTGGGCCCCCACCCGTTTGAAGAGCCTGGTTTATAACGGCCTCCGTGTCCACATTCCACCACTCCCCTACAAATTAATAATCAAAAAAACCCCCAGAGCAAATTAATATTATTTGAATTAGAAAAATTCGGCATTAATTAAATTACCCAAAAATATAACTATACCAAAGATGATTGGGACTTCTTTGTATGGTTTGGTGAATGGGTAAGGAACGCCACGTTTTGGTAGAATAATAATGGGCCCATAAACAGTGGCCCTTAACCACGAGATATGGGCGTGCCAAAAAAGAGTTCCTCTTTGGCCCACTATTGTGAAGTTGTACACGTAGCTTTGGCCCGTTTGGATCGGGCATTGGGTTATGTAGGCTGGCCCATCGGCCCAACCACTTCGTAGCTGTCGAATTCCGTGCCTTCATTCATAAAATATTATCATGTGAGAAAGAATTAAAGAAACAAAACATGCATAGCTTTCGTACATATATGAGAACAATATTGTGCACGTAGAAGGTTTGAGTGATTTTTCATTGTACCAGTGTATGGTGATGTTGCTTTGGACATGGTTTACCACCTTCACGACAACGCGATCGCCTTCTCTAGCAATGATCTTCGGCCCTGGGAACTGGCCGTTGACGGTCACCATGCTCTTTGTGTGGCAAAGACGTGTCACATTCGTCATCACGATCTGCTCAAATAATTCACGAACAAAGTTTCATCACATTTAATTCGATAGGAAACATCAGCAAGTACGTAGCATTAGGGAGGTAATTACGTCGAATTTGTAGTGGCGGGTGACGCCGCTTTGTTGCGCGTTCGCGAGCTCCAGCAAGAGAAGCAAAGAGCTCAAAGCAAATGTAAGGGCACAAACAAAAGGTTTGAATTGAAGAAGGAAAACACCCATCTCTATCTATGTGAAGTATGAGGCTAGATGCTAGTGCGACTAGCTAGCTAGGAATGAAGCCAAAAAATAGAAGAGATAGGGTGTGTTGTGTTGTGAGGGAGTTGTGAGACAAATCCTATATATATAGAGAGGGGAGAAGATGGTTATGTACATTAATTTGTGAGATAGATTTTTCAATGGCCTGGATTAGGTGATACACTGATTCTACTTAAAAAGTGGAAACAGGAGTAGTTCCTATCATAGACTAGTTTTTTTTGGCTCCAGCTTAGCTTTAGAGTGTTGCCAAAGGTAAAGTTCGTAGCACATATTTTTTTGTGTGGCATGAACTAAATATCTTACTTATTACGACAACTTATCTATTGAAATGTCAACGTGATGTTGTTAGAGATTATAATGTATAATAATAAGGTTGTCCAATCACTTTAGGGGTGACAAAGACCTGGCAGAATATATGCATGCCCTAGTAAATTAATTAGCTGCTTTTTTTTTTTTTTTTTGCTATAATACTGGGACCATATCTCTCTTTGTTCCACTTCATTAATATTATTGCACCAAATAGTAAGTAATAGTAAGTCTTAGAGAAGCTGGGGTTGGTGATCATAGTTTTCTTGTTTTTTTTTGGCCTCTTCTTCTTCTGTTCTCTAAGCAAGAGAAGGATGCACGACCCGACTCACTGCGCCAAGCTATCTCTTCCTTTCATTTAACACTTGGGTTTTCAAATTATATATATATATATATATATATATATAGAGTCCGGCTGCTATGTTACCGATAGCACTAAGCATTTGCTGCTATCAAGTTTTCTGCCGTTAGATTAACCCCTTTGATTATTTTTGCCCGTTAGATTATACTATTTAACCAACCACCCACTCAACCCTTGGGGGCCCACATCATCCTAACCGCACATTTCTCAATCCAAGGACTAAAAAATCAATAACATCAATAGTTTGATGCTATTAATAGTATTCCAGCCTAGTTATATATATATATATATATATATATATATATATATATATATATATATATAAGAGAGAGAGAGAGAGAGAGTTGAGCTAGAATACTATCGTAGTAAATGAGGTTTTACTACCGATTTCTTTTTCGATGATAGAGCTTCCAAAATTGACGATCGGCTCCGTTAAATATGATTAAACCATTTAAACTACATAGAAATCAATTCACGCACTTTCGATATTGTTCTTTTATCCATCAAGTGAACAGAAAATGAATGGCCTGGAAATGAATACTCTTTGAAAAATGATGATTAGGAGTCTTGTAATCAAGATCAAGAGTATAGATCTTGTTTTAAATAGTTTAAAAAATTTTCAAACAAAAATTCAATTGATTTGGATATCTTTACGCCGTTAAACGAGAAAACGCCTCTTATTAACCATTAAAATTACAAATTTTGAAACCCTTTGATCATTAGGCAAATGATGTCGAAAAGATTTGAAATTTAATTTCTAAACACTTCAAGTGGTATAGATCATGTTCAACGGAGCCGATCGTCAATTTGAAAGTTCTATCATCGAAAACAAATCGGTAGTAAAACGGCTCGTTTACTACCGATAGTATTCTAGCACAACTCATATATATATATATATATATACTTAATTTAATACAAATATATTTTCTCAAGTATACATACGTAGGCTAGCTTCTTCTTTGGTTTTGGAAATACTATTTAGAGCCCCCTCAGATGTTACAGGATACCATCTTGTTCTAGTTGTACCTACTTTGTTGGGCACTACTCATTAAGTGCACTGAATACTTATATATGCAGTAGTCATATTTGGCATGTCTACTAGTGTAGAATAAAAACACTTAGTTGCAGCCTAAATGCCTAACATATAGCAACTTATTAGTTTTCTCCTTTAAATGTAAACTCTTCTGTTTGGTTTGGAGGTTGGTGGGCGCTTGTATATGTTCTTTTACAGCTTATGGAAACTGTACTTAATTTTGAATTGTTTGCTCAAAATAAAAAGAAGGAAGAAGAAGTTTTACTCACAATTATGGAAACAAAATTAAGTCTTTAATTAAATGTATGATATATAGCAAATTAAAGAGGTTCTAATTAGTTTTTAGTATATATTTATATTCAACAACTAAGCAATTTCATCTTCATGTCACGTAGTGTAAGGCTTGATACTACAGATTTGAAGTTTCTAATTTGGCGCAAAAAATTATTTAGGTATTCAACATTGTATATACCTAGAATTCTCCATAAGTTTCTCTGAGTTTTATTGCAATAGGTGAATAAATTAATTAATAGTTCCAAGATGACCTATCGCACGCAGAGTGAGTGGCAAATTAAATAAAAGAAATCTTATTGGTGACTTGATTTTATCCAATATTAATTAATTCGATCATTGCTAAATCTTCTTCACTCATTACAGCAAGTAAGAGCTAGGGTGTTGGTGTATATTTGAGGCATATGATCACTTCAAAGTGTTAAAAGGTAACCATGCATGAACATGGCTTCTTCTCATGAGTAACAACATAATAAAACGAAAAAAGGAAACTAGATAATTCATAGCATGAATAGAAATATATGATTTTATTATGTTAATATGTCTGTGATAATAGTTAGTATTGTAATCGTAAGTAGCAATAGCCTCTCAAAAAATGATCAAACAAGTATAAGCAATCTTTCATTCAACATTAATGTGGGTATGAGGTCTCCACGTCCAGTGTACACGCGCATAAAACATAAACACCACAAGGAAAAAAAGAAAAAAAGGAAAGAAAATCCACTCACAATAAAAACATAAACAAAGATATAATTAGTACCCTCAAAAAAGAAAGAGAAAAATAAAAATTCAAACAATTCCACTTTATCTCACAACACTCAGTATTTAGTTGATCACCATAAACAATTAAGAACCAAATTAACCTTTATCAATCCCATATCATGACCACAGCAATCACTGCGACTCCAAGAAGCACGGCAAAGAACTTAAAGAAGGGAGTGTCGAAGAAGCTCGGATTGTGCGGTTTGAATCCTTTGGCTATCAGGTGGTTAATGGCCACGTAGATGAACACGCCGGTTGCAATTCCCATTGAAATGGCGTAGATCCAATTCGCGACCGCACCTTGAGTCGCGGCGTCGATAGCAATGCCAATGCCAACTCCAACAGGGCTAGAAATGGCAAAGGCTAGCGAGTATGTCGCGGTGGTCAGGAATGGCCTTTTCGGTAACATCCTAAGCAGTGCTATGCCCATGGCGATGGCCGCGAATATCTTGTGCAAGCTTATAGTCCATAGGTTTCTCCATGCGTCGCCTTTTGTTGCTGCAAATTAAGAGACATGATCATATATAGTCTCTAAGCTCTACTTTGCATACATAGCTTTATGAGGCTAGGCTAAGTAACAACTACTCACTGTATCACTTGTCATTCTAATTAGCTATTCAATTAGTTGTTACTTACTGTATGGTATGCAAAACTCAAAGCCTACTCCATCCAGAGGAAAAACATTAATTTGCACTTATTTTGAAGGCAAAAAGAATTGAAATCACTAAGAAAATTTTACTGGGATAGTCAACAAAAGAAGGACATGTAAGAACTTTCTTAAACAATTGAAACTGATAAGCACACCGTGTTTTTTGCAAAAAAAAACGTTGCATTTAATTGACCCAAGTTTTAGACATTATACAAAAGTATACGTAGCTATAAATTAAGCTTTGTAAAGCACTTAAGTTTGCTTATATATATATATATATATATATGTTCAAAACTGCGAAAAGAAGGTACTATACGTACTAATTCTACTAAGCTTATACATTTTTGTACATTAACTTGGAATTGACACTCTCCTTTCTTTTTGTTTGGAATTACTCGATGTAAAGGTTGATAATTAGCCCGAATAAATGTAGCATGCATTTGCATACGATTCAAGAATAAGAAAATGAAGAAATTAAGAATATTAGAGCACACACCAATAAGTTAAAGCAAACATGTATACCTGAGACTCCAATGGCTATTCCTTCAAACACGGAGTGGAAACAAAGAGCGAGAATAAGCAATATTGTATCTTCAAACGAAGTAGTCCTAACGAAAGCCGGATGGAGATCCACACTGACCTCCGTCCCAACACCCTCCTCCTCGCCGCCATTCCCTCCGCCTGATTCCACTTTGGCTTCTCGCTTGCGCGTCTTTTGCGTCACGAACATGATGATACAATCGCTAAGCATGGTGAGAAGGTACCCTGACGACGCCAACATGAAGGAGAATGGATATGTCTTTGCAGTCACGGCGCCGAAGGTGCTGGTAGAATCCGCTAGAAAGTGCATTAGAGACGTGCCCAAGAACACGCCGCCGGCGAATTGGGTACCCAAAAGGAGGAAGCTCTCGTTCCATCGGTAGAAGTAGGGAGAGATACCGCCGAGGAAGGTGCTTACCAAAAGGATAACAAGGCACCATATCTTAACGTCGATCAAACCTTTTGCTTTTAAGTCGACCGCTGGAGTTGTGTCAGTGCCGTCGACGGTGCTGTCGCCGTCATCGACACCTCCGTGGCCGGTCGTTTTGAGGGATAAGAGAGACAGGAGGAGAAAGATGAGCCAAAGAGGCTTCATGGCCATGACCTGGGATTGAGCTCAAAGGAAGAGAGGGGAGGGAGAATAGATTAATTATCGGATAATTGCTTGCCTCTTAATGCGCACACATGATTGAACCATTATAACTAGTGTCTTGAGATGCAGTACAGCTCTGACTTTGGAGAGTTGTACTACACTCTTAATTCCCTGGTCTATATATTGAGTTCGATCTCTACGTGGGAGAGTAATCTTATGGGGTTATAAATATATATCTTAATTAACAAATTGAAGAACAACAGATGAACCTACCCAGGTAAGTTATCATCTGTTCATTATTTAATCTAATCTTGTGATTCATGGGGCCTTTACCAATCCCCAAGAGTTCTTCATTAATTTGACTACTTAAATGCACGGACAAGTAAAATATTACGTACTGCTAAAAAGAACAAAAACATAGTTAGTTATTAAGTTATACTATTATTGTAATACTTGATTTAGACGTGATTAGCATATATTTTACGTGGTCATTTTATAAGAAGTGGATGAACTTCGGATAAAGGTTATCATTTTAATAGAAAAGAGATATGCATATTCAAGAATTTTCAATATTGATTACTTAATTTATGCCATAAATTACAAATTACTACTGAGGATGCAAATTCATTGCTCCAAACAAATATAACAAAGTCGTGCAAGCAAGATTTGGAAGCAAGATTACTACTGAGGGTACGAGGGACACTCGTGCAAGCAAGGTTTGGAAATTTCGAATACCGCTAAAAGTTAAAGTGTTCTGTTGGTTGGCACTCAGGAAGAGACTCCTTACAGCTGACAACCTAATGAAGAGAGGGTGGATTGGAGATATCACCTGTGTACTGTGTGGGGCTAATGAGGAAACTATGGACCACTTGTTCACACAGTGCGTATTCTCCAAATTCCTTTTAGTAATGGGAGTGGGGGTCGTTCAGGATAGGGATATGGGAAATGATTTTATTATAGTCTGGGGCAGATGGAAGGGTGCAGTTGACAGCCGGACCTCCAGACACCGTCTATCCTCTTTAGCAACTTGTTGGTGGATCATTTGGAAGGACAGGAACGATTTTACCTTTAGACAGATCCAACCAGATCCTTTGCCTGTCGCCCAACGGGTAAAGCAATTGGTGACGTTTTGAGAACAAGACAAGCAATTCAACTAAAAACTTTTTTTCTTATATATATATATATATATATATATATATATATATATATATATATATATATATATATATTTCGTATGTTTTTCTCTCCGAGGCTCCCGTTGCCTCCCTCATGTAGCCTAGTTCATCTTTCTAATGAATGAAGCGGGTAGCATGCTAGCTTTTTCTCAAAAAAAAAAAAAAAACAAATATAACAAAGTCATCAAGTATGCGGTGAATAAATCTTCATAAATAAATCAAACAATTGATCGAATCCGGCGATCATTTTTTCAAAAATCACTTTCGCAAAATCGACTCCTTTCACTTCAGCCACTTACGGGCAATGTCGTTAACAGTTAACACAAATGCCTAATTTCGAGATCTTAAATACATAAGCATCCACCTTTTTCCATGTTGGCGTGGACCCACATTTGGGCCAACAAATTATAGACCCAATTGTCAATCATAAAACATTGTTAGAGCGCAAATTTTGTTGGCCCCTAAAACGTTTTGGGATCCTAAAATGTGTGGACACCAATCAAGCTTGGGCGAAAATCAGGGCACGTAAATGGGCGTCGAATACTTGGGCTTGTAAGGAATAAACAATTGGGCCTGGTGGAAGCCGATGTCTTTCTAAGCCCAATCAAGTCAATTTTTCGTCGCACATTACTTCTTTGGCCCCACTCTTCACCTTGTGGGCCTACACATGGGCCTTCTTTTGGGCCAAGCACAACTGAGCCCAAAACTTTTTCTCTGTAACGCTTACACCATATGGTCTAAAAATATTGAATACCGCAAACTTATAAAAATAAACTTAGTCTATACTTTGAAATATGATGTGATAGGATTACGACTTCGGAGAAGCCCTTATCTTATATTTATTTCCTCGTATAATAATTTTTAAGGGATTGGAGTGATTATAATAATTGATGCATTAATCCTCGAATAAACCAAAGCGTATGAGAGGGTGCTCTCCACCTAATTAAGAAACCAAAATTATTGAATACCGATCGCTTTCGCTTTCGAAGATTAGGCATGATATTTTCCTTGAGCTATCATTCTTTGGCCGAATTCGATAAGCTTTGTTTAAAATCTCTATGGCCAACATCATCATAAGATCAAAAGAAGAATCAACTTTTCTTTCTTTTTTTTTTCTCATTAAACATGGATAAGAATATTTTATATCTTTGCGTGCTTTCCTTATCTGTCTCCTCGCTTCTCTATTCATTCAGCAAAATATATGACCGTTGTGACCTTCTCTTTCTAGTTAGGTGGCCCAAGAATAGTTGATAAACCATATATATTTAGACAACAAAATTAATGATAATTATTAAATAAAAAATATAGAAATATTGTTCTCTAATAATTTAATTTTTTAGAGTAAACGTATCTTTCACTATCAGAAGGCCTTGAATTCAAAGTTCCCAGTATTTATTTTTTTATTTAATTCAAGTATACATTATGAATTTTTAAAAAATATTCGAGTCCAAAAATATATATAATATATGCTTAAATCATTAAATTGCCAATGTGAACACCAAACGAAATATTGTACGAAGAAGCTTTGTTATAATGGACTCCACTTTGCATATTACGACACCACGTGAGGTTTTGACCAAAATAGAGAATTTCCTATTTAAATATCGAATTATTTTTTCCATCCTAAAAAAATAGAAATAATTTTCATCTAAGATTTAAAATATTGTAAATTAAGTTATAAATAAATTAGGTTTGCATAAAGTTAAAACCGAAAAGAAAGTAAAAGGTCAAAAAGTAAAAAGAGGAAAACATTACCGCCACCGCACGTGACTCCAACTGTTTAACTCGAAGTCGCCCCGCAGTAATACGTCTCAGCGGGGCCCACCCCCCACGTGACCCTGCTCCACGGTCCGATCCGGTTCGAGATTCCGTCGTACAACTCCGACGTGTCGTCTCCACGTGGACCAATGGCGTCCCCTCCCGCCACGCCGGTGGGGAGTGGGGTGGGCCCGCCCTGTCTCATCGACGTGACCGTTGACCGGATGTGCTTCCTCCGCCACAGCGCTCCGGTAGCCATCGGTGGGACCACCCCACCCCCACGAAAGCGGGCCCCCCAAAAATTCTACTCGCATGGACCATGTGCACCACGTCACCCAATTATTTGCTTTATTGTAATATAAATAGTCTTATCAAGAATCTGTAATAGACAAATTTCTCTGGTGTAAATTTTGTTTCGGATTGCCATGTTCTAAATATGAAATCACATTTTTTACGCTAAATGAGATCATAATTTGAATTACATGATATAAAGTTTTATTATAGAAACAATAAATATAAGCAGCGAACGAAGGTCCCATATCTTTTATTTTTGGTACGTAGAGCTTTAAGAAATTGCGAATCATATGACTCGTATCTAACATATTGCCTTTGGATTGCAAAAGTTTGTCGGTTTGAATCAGGTGGACCGGTTTATAGTGGTCCGGTCCACGCAGTAATAGCATTTCGCGTCCCACCCGATAAGCCAACGGGGTCCTGAGTCAAATCGCAATGATGGATCCGGGTCCGGTGGTTGGGGCGAGCGCTCCTCTCCCCACTGCGCCCGCCCTGCGTGGGCCCCACAACCCCACGTGCGGTCCAAGTCCACGATTGCGATCCAGCCCACCATTCCCCCCCAGGGCCGGGGCCCACAACCAGGATTAGTCAACAGCACCCATCATAGCCGTCCGATTTCGTACGGACGGTTGTGAGGCGAGCCGTGGGATGGGAGATTGTGATCCGCACGACCAGCTGCTAAGCAAGGAATTCGACGGCTCTGATTGGTTATCGAGCTCGTATAAGCAAATGAACGGGGAGCGAAGGAACCGGGAGCCTTAATTGCGCTAATAATGCGGGACTAAATTGCGTATGTATTATCCGTACAATTATGGTTATTTGTGTATGTGTCTTAGTCGCTTCGAAATCGGGTTTAATTAATTAATTGGATGTATAATTGGGATTCCACCCCTTGCAATCCCCAACAAGTGCTTTTTGAAGGATCCTAATATATATATCTTCCTCTGAATAGTAATAAAAAAAAAAAGAGACATAATCTCGCGAACGTTTGATTAAATTTGATTATTATTTACTAGTTAGAGCTTAATTACATTTAAAAAACTTTATTTGTACACAGTAAAAATGATCTTATAAGTTATAATGTTGCACATATTCATGCGTTACGACTAAAAAAAAATATATTACCTAATTTGGATATATTATATTCCCCAGTACAATATCATTATTCGGGCTCATGGGGCTTGCAACAATCAACAAATCGGATGGACCACGTGACAAGCACGTGCCCGAAGAAGCTTAAGCGAAACGGGGCTACAATAACCAACAAGGTCACCACAGCATGGCCAGCTAATTTGCCATATGGCGTAGCAGTGCTGTGCTTGTTTTTTCGAGGGGGCCTGAATAATTAAAAGAGATGGTTTTACGTGAATGGGCTCTTTATTTTTAAATTTTCCAAGTAAATTGGGGCTTCAATAAAATATCAGATGATAACAGGAACAGATTAACTTTGTTAATTTTATGCAATCATTGGAAAACAAAAACCATGTTTAATTTTCACTCATATTAATTAATTCTTATATTATATATGCATTGATGATAAATTGACATACTAATGAAGCCAAGTGAGAGGTTTATTTTTTCTTCTAATACTCCGATTTAATTTCTTATACAAAAGTAGTCATTTCATTGTTAGCATCCATCGTGCAATGTCTCAATTGATTCAATCATCATCTGCTAGTTGTGAACTTTAAATTTGTCGCGCGAGATCATAAGTTCGACACTCAAATTAACTTCTGCGCAAGTTGTAATAGACTAGCTAATTAATACCCTACCCGATTCATCACCAGATGTTTCTGTTCAAGTTGTCTCCCTGTGATGGAGTTAGATCTGAAAAAATTTAGTATACATGAATTTCCTGAAAATGAGAAAAATAAACAGCATATTTTTTGGTCAGAGGGTAATATTAAAGCATATATGATTTTTACCCTTGATTTGTTGAAGTTAATTTTCATCTAAAATAACCAACCTTTTCTTGCATTAATGATAAAGTACTTGATAGTTGGTACCCGAGGTTTCAAGTTTGAATTCTAATTGATTCTTATTTTTGAAATACTAAATGGGAGCAAAGCCAAAAGAAAACATTAAGGTATGATTTTTCTCTCAGTATACCAGCAACCAAATAATAAAAGAAATATAACAATCTTTTGCTAATTTCTCCCTTGTGGAATTTAGAAAAAGAGTTTATTTTTTTCCAAAAAAATCAATAAAATAAATGAAAAATGTGAACTTAAATTAAAAGCATTTGAGGTGACATGCACTTTGTAAAGCAGAAGCCATTATATGAAGCACTACTGAAGAGAGGTAAATGAAAACCTATATAGTAGGTCTATATATATAGAGAGAGAGAGAGACAGAGAGAGAGAAAAAGAGAAATTACAATACTAGTGATATATAGTAAGAAAATAGTATTTACTATTAAGTTTTTAATTATTGCATGTCGTGAGCTTGGTGGGAATTGATGAATTAGTAATAACAAAAGAATGAAAAAATTGATAATAAATATTACTTATATATTATCCATAATATATTAGTCCAACTGTCTCTCTCTATATGTACTCTTATTATAAGAAAATCCAAATGCTCATCCCTTCTCATATTATAGTGTTGATTGTGATTAACATATTAAATTTTATTTCGTATTGAAATTTCATCACACTATTGTTGGCTTAAATGAGCTAGCATTCTGTCATATGACGGAAGACTATGTTGAGCCGAGTCTAGTTCGAAATGGCGTAAGGCCGATAGGCCGAGTCATATTCGAAGTGGCGTGAGGTTTGATGGGCCGAGTTTTAATCGAGATCCGTAAGCAGTACTGTATCTATACGCTTTAAGTGAATTGATTTCGTATTTCCATCAGCCCAAGCTTTTGAAATTAATAGTACTTACTGCCAACGATAAAAACAACTGTCTCACACACAAATGCCTCCGTTTATTAGACTCGAAACTTCCTTAATTTATGTCCATGATAAGACCTATTTGCTTTGATATCATGTACATTGCATGAAATATACATTTATCTTAAAATCTTAAAACTATCAAATAAATATATTACAACATTTCATATTCGTCGTACATAATGTCACGCCATATCTTAATCGTCGACTATAATTCTATAAACACAGCATTCAAATTATATTGATCAAACACTAGAAGGATCTTAATTATAGGAATATCCATTAGAGCTCTATCCCACTTAATTAATAAGGCTATTAAAAATAAGAGGTAGATAGCAATACTGGTGCAATAATGCAGTAGCTGGACGACTGAGTCCGCCACGCCGCACATTTTGGCAGATTCCGCAGGCAACACTGAAGCCCATCGCCATCACCATTACTCCCTCAACCCCTTCTCTTAGTTCCAAATCCTGCTCTCTTTTTTTTTCTTTTTTTTTTGTTGAGAAAAAAATTCTTCTTTACTTATTACAAAAAACAACTTCACGTACGCCCTATAAAGAGCGTAGATCATGTACTTCTTATTTAGAATTAGATAAAAACTTAACTAACTTTTAATAAGATTAAAAAAATTAATATGATAAATAAATAACTAATAATTTTTGAATAAAATTGATGTAAGATATATATCTTATTTTAAAATATACCAGTAATATTGCTTTTAATTATTTTTCGCACTATTTATTTTCATGTCCTTTTCTTTTTTCTTTTTCTTTTTCTCTCTCTCTCTCTCTCTATCAATCAATCAATCCATCAAATCCACCAAAACAAATGGAGTTACATGAAAACAGCCCATAACAGAAACATAATAGGAAAAAAAATAAAAGGTGTTCTCTTTCCTACTTCATCGATCACGTTGCAGTGCGTTCTCGCGCCGTTAAATAGTTGGCAATTAGCAGATCGATTTTTTTTTTTGAATTAAAGTTATTTAGAACTCACTGAATCTGATATCTCCGTGTAAAAAAATAGGATCTTTCCCTTACTTGCTCTTTTACCTCACTATACAATTAATTAATTAATCATTAAATAATTAATTAATTATCTAAATTAAACCAGATCATCCTTAGTTTCCCCAATTATAACCTGAAAATTAAGCACCATCCAAAAATAAAAGTATATACAACAAAAAAGAAAAGAACCTAAACCACTATCTACTTTTATCTCCCGCGCTCTCCCCTATCAAATCTCCCACATTTAACTTGGGTTCTACTCTCTCTCTCTCTCTCTCATATACAAATTTATAGATACATATAGATCTATTAAGATCAAAGAAGTTAATTAATAATAATGAACAGAAAAAAAAAAAAGAAAGGAAAAAAAAAAAGAGAAAATGGTCGACTACTAATTAAGGGTAATCTCTCCAGCAGATGAGCATGGTGACGCATCGCCGCATGATGTAGAAGCGCGCGCGCTGCTCCTTGACGAGGGAGGCGCACCGGCTCGAGAACGACGCCGGCGACGCGGCCGCCGCCGCCGCGGCGCTCCGCCGCCCCGTCGCCGCCGCATCCCTCGGCGCTTCGCGCCGATCTCTTCAAGCCGTCATCCCGCGCGCGCCGTGCGACTCTCCGGCTGCCGCGCCGCGCGCGCCCGCTCCTTCTTCGTTAAGCTTCCACTTTCGTCCTGTAAAGTCCAACTTACTGCTCGACGTGGCGTGCGCTGTGTCGTGTGCTGTGTTGGGATGGGAGATGATGATGATGCGATGATGATGATGATATGAGAAGGAGGAGAGGAGCAGGGGGGGTCTTTGGGGAGCTGGGATTTTTTTATTGCTGTGGTATTATATATAAAAGGGGGGAAGGGTGGCGGGATAGTGAGGAGCATGGGAATTGCTGGTGTGGTGGTGGGGTGGTGGGAGCGGATTTTTGGTGGGTATACCACCGACCTGCGCCTTATTTATCGGTCCTTATGCTCTCGTCTCTGTCCTTTCACGAGTTTAATTCTCTCCTTCTTTCTACCCCGTTAATGTATACTAGGTAAGCTCTCATAAATTTTTTTAAAAAAAATAAAACTAAAAGCGATGAAAAGAATATCATTTACAATAGCAAAATATATTTTTTTTAATCACTACCAATCCGAAAGAAAAAAAAGAGATGAAGAGAGATGTACTAATAGTGAAACAAATTAATATTAATATCTCAACTCATAAGAAGCATTTTATAGAATTTTAAGAAGAGCCAAATGAAAATAATTTAAATTTAGAAAACAGTAACAAATAATTATCTCTAAATTAAATTTTTATTAAATTATTTTAAAAGGGTTATATAGCTTTCTATAAATTATCCTTATTAAAATACAATAGATGTGTATTTTATAATTAATTTGATTATCAAAACTATTCGAAAGTTAAGTGGTTTTTTTTATTCTAATAAATTTTAGTTGGCAAAAATTCAATAAATTATATGGAAGAAATTTACAAATGAACATATTTATAAAAGCTTGTTACAAATAGGAGGGTATTTCTTGAACTATTTTTTTAGACTCTAATAATTTGACTTTCTTTAAACTCTATTTTTACAGTGTTTTTCACATTTTTATTGAATTTAGAATTCTTTTAAGTATTTTTATTTTATTTTGTAAATTGCTTTAAAAAATATAATATAAACATGCATAAAGAATATAGTATAAAAATAGATTTTTTTTATGGCACTTATATTTGTTTTTGTCCTCATGTCTAACTTCGCTAGGAATTAACCTAAAAAAATCAATAATAAATTAAGAAAAATAATTCAAAAGTTAAATCTAATATTTAATAATTAAACCATCTAACATAAAAATTAGTAGAGAAGAAAAACAAAAGGAAAAAATAACATTGTCTTACTAAATTACTAATTAACAGCTGAATTAAAAGTAGAGAATAAAATACATCACACGTCCTACAATGGTTGCCAAGATTCCGAGTGAATCCGAATAGCCATGGACTTGGATCTAACCAAATGATAAAATGCCCTCGAGATTCAATCATAAACCAATAGATAAGGTGCAAATAATTTTAAGAAATGAGAGGTTCATAAATAAGAGTTATAAATAAGGTTTAGCATTAAATTAAATTGAAAATTAATTAGGAATTTAATGAGGAAAGATTGTAATTTGAAAGAACATGTTAACTTTATAGAAAAAAAAGAAGTTAAGTGATCATTGCAACTCATTGAACTTGGCAAATTAATTTATAGAAGATAACTGTGACCGTTTAAGGATCCAAAGTTTTATTTTACTGTGATAGAGAGAAGAGTAGATGACCCTAAAAATTGAGTTAAAAAAAAAAAAATCAAACAAATTGAGGTTATGCAGCGTCACTCTAAACATTGCGGATTAATATAGAGGTATAGATATATATATATAAGAAGAGAGAGAGAGAGTACATACTCCGTGCTTTGAAAAGTATGGAAGATTTTTCGCTTTGTAAGTTATTTTCGATTATAGGATATCTGATTCGACGATCGACTTCGTTAGGCATAATCTACACATACTGGGACTATCTAGAAACTAATTTTATTATTTTCGACATTATTTATCAAGCGATCACAGGGTCTCAAAAATTATATTTTAACGGCCGGTGTGGCACGTTTTTAAATTTTAACGGTGTAGAAATTTTCAATTACATTAATTTTAATAAAAATTCTACTTAACATTAACCGTAAGAACAATACTTTCAATTTGAAATTTGAGAACTTTATATTATTTTTTTATGAGATTTTTATTCTCAGCCATTCATTTTGAGGCTACTCGTTCATTAGGCAAACAAAGTCAAAATTATGAAAATTTGGTTTCTAGATAGTTCAATAGCGGTAGATCATATTTTAGCGAAACGATCGCCGAATTAGAAGTCCATCATCGAAAACAACTTGCAATACGGAAGGGCTGAAATTTGGTCTCTTTCTCTCTCTCTCTCTCTCTCTCTATATGTATATATATGAGTTGAGTTAGAATACTCTCATAAAGCACCAAGAGGGTGTTTTTGAATTTTTAGCCATTGGATGGAGAGATGTAGAATTGAGATGAGTGGTAGGTGGAATAGTGTTTGATCCAAGGATATTAGTAATCAAGAGTAGATCCAAGGACTAGAAATTCAAAAGCACCAAGGGGCTGGTGCTTTTGAAAGAATTCTAGCTCAATTCATTATATATTATATATATATATATATATATATATATATATATATATAGAATTAGGCGGAATACTATTAATAGTAAAAACGTTCTTTTTGCTATCAATTTTTTAACCGCTTGATGAAAATTGTAGGGTTATGATGATATTAGTCGGTTAGATTTGAGTAGCCCCTTAGGTTGAGCGGTCTCCACTGGTTATAGTATTAATATCCAATGCGTTAGAAATAACGAAAAGAGTTGATCAAAGGCTAAAAACTGGTAGAACAATAGGATTTTGCTACTAATAATAAGTCCAGTCCAACTCTCGTCTCTCTCCTCTCTATATATATATTACACACACATATATGATATAGCTGGGGCTACTATACTCTATGAGTATAAGACCCCTTTATACTCATAAATTTTTAATCGTTGATTGAATGGGATGTGTGGTTAGATGACGGTGGTCCCATCTTAGAATAATAGAGGTCCCCGTAGGATTGATCAATGGAATAAATTTAAGGGCCGAAAACTTATGAGTATAAGGAGCCAATACTCATAAAAATATAGTAGCCGGACTATAGTATTATATTATATATATAGTGGCGTCTGGTATGCTTCTGGAAGCCCAGACGCGCTCCGTGCTTCTAATTGTTTCGATGTGTCGGCACTATCGACCCTCGACATGTGGCTCCGTTAGACTTGATCTAGAGTATTTGAAGTATCTAGAAACTAAATTTTGCAATTTTTCGATATAATTTGCCTAGTGATCGACGTAGCTCAAAATCAACGGCTGAAAATAAAAATCTTACAAAATATGATGATATGATATTAAAATTTTAGATCAAAGTTATTGATCTTGTTTTATATGGTATAAAGAATTTTCTATCAAAATTTCATGTGATTTGAATATTTCTACACCGTCAAACTTACAAACGGCTCACCACGGCCATTAAAATTATTGATTTTGAGCCCCTTCAATCACTAGGCAAATGATATCGAAAAATCACAAAATTTATTTTCTAGGTACTTCAAATACTCTAGATCAAGTCTAATTGAGCCGATCGTAGATTCGGAAGTCCGAACATCGAAAACAAGTTGAAAGCACGGAGAGCTCTGTACTTCCAGAAGCATACCGGCCCACTATATATAGATATATATATATATATAACATTGAGCTCCTATGCTTTTAAAAATAGTGCTTGTAGATTTTTGGACATTGGATTAAGGGATACGCGGTTAGGATGATATGGACTTCCTAGGGTTGAGTAGGTGGTTGGTTGAATAGTATAATCTAACGGTTGAAAATGATCAAAATCGTAGATCTAACGGTAAAAAATTTACAAGCACACCAATCGTCCCTAGAGCAAGTGGCAAAGGGCTTGGTGGTTGGTACCCGAGACCCAAGTTCGAATCCTAGTTGATTCACATTTTCAGCTAAGTTTATTTCTAAATGAAATAAACGAAGCGGGTAACGTGCTACCTATCTCTCANTGCTTTTAAAAATAGTGCTTGTAGATTTTTTGACATTGGATTAAGGGATACGCGGTTAGGATGATATGGGCTTCCTAGGGTGGAGTAGGTGGTTGGTTGAATAGTATAATCTAACGGTTGAAAATGATCAAAACCGTAGATCTAACGGTAAAAAATTTACAAGCACAAAATGTTTGATAGTGCATTTATAAGCATCATAGCCGGATTATATATATATATATATATAGAGAGAGAGAGAGAGAGAGAGAGAGTTTGGCTATAGTACTTTTAAAAGTACTAAGCATTTGATAGCCGTTAAATTATACTATTTAACCAATAATCTGCTTGACCCTAAAAATCTCATATCATCCTAATCGCATGTTTATTAATTTAATAGCCAAAAATCAACAATAATCGATAACTCAGTACTTTTAAAATATAGGAGCTCAATTTTATATATATATATATATATATGGTTTAATTTTATATAGGTTTCTATAAACATAATGGTTTGTAAATATATTTCTATAAAATTTAATTTTTATATGTTGTTTCTCTAAAGATTTTAATATTTTTAAATATATTCATATTATTAGAATCCGTTAGAATTTTTAGTTAACTATATGTTAAATACTTAATTCTAGTTAGTTTATCAGATAACTTAATTAACAATTTTGCTTCTTTTATATTAAACTATTTAGCTCACGGGGGGTGAACATATTTGTGATGGTAAAATTAAAATTTTACTTAAATATAAACAGTTCCATAACGGTAATAAATTAAAGAAATATATTTAAAAAATTAAAATTTTTACAGAAACAATATATAAAAATTAAACTTTATAAAAATATATTTATAATTTATTATATTTACTGAGACCTGTAATTGTAAGAACCGGGTGGTAATATGACATACATTGTCAGGCTATGACTATGTGTATATGACGTTCGCTAGCTAGTGACACTTTGATTCATTCAACAGCATATATGGAGAGAGAGACAGATACAGAGACAGAGAGGATGGTATATTGAAAAAGGAAAGACGAAAATAAAAACAAAGACAAAAAAAGGGTAGCTAGATATCTGACAAGAGTCAGTTTAATTGTTTGCTCATAATTAATGTTTAAGTTAAAATAATTCATACTAACATATAGGAAAAGAAAATAAGGAAAAAAAAGTAATTAATTTAATTTATTTTTTTACGGGGACCATTCGCAACGTTTGATGGGTACCCATGAGGAAAAATAAACGGCTCTGATTGAAAAGGTGAGGGCAGATGTGTATACATATAGCTGCTGGATCAGCGTCGATCGTCCATCGAAGGGCCCAGCTGCGGCTGTACCTGCGCCGAATCAAGGACACGTGTGAGGACGATGAACATGGGCCCCGGCCCATTCCCGACCCAGACGAGGCCCAACCAAACAAGCTCGACTCGGGCCCAGTCAACGGTCAACGGACGGGCGGTGGGGGGGCGTTGATGCTGACGTAGCACGGAGCAGCTCGTGCGGGGGCGCTGGTGCTGAGAGCGACGGGGATCCGACAACGGGCGTGAGGCCACGTCGGCAGTGTAGCGCGGGTGTTGGGCCGATACGGCGACAGGGCGTTGTGGCGTCCCAATCGGACGGTGGACCACGGCGCCGAACAGCTAAAAGGACGTGACGGCGTGCATGAGGGAGTACATGTTCCCCTCCCCTACGGTTCCATCTCGTGTACGCCGAGGCACACGTCGCATCACGAGGTGCGTGAATGTTGCCAATGCCACGTGTGCGTTGTGCACGTCTCCTCGGCCCAAAAAGCCCACGTAATGCCACGTGTGCGGTGTGCACTCTCCTCGGCCCAAAAAGCCCACGTTTATTAGGGTCCAACTCGGCCCATTATGCTCGGAATTGATTCGCTTTGGGTTAATCCAGGGCCAATCGACTGTGGTTAAGTAATTTGATTGCTCTAATAAATCTATTTTAGTTTAGATGGAGAGAGTTTTTTTTTTCCTAAGAGAGAGAGAGAGAGAGAGAGAGAGAGAGAGAGAGAGAGAGGGGTAGCATGCTTGTTTACGGGGCATCCTAAGCAAACACTGACTTTTACTCACGTAGCGAAAAAATTAATCTCTCTGTAATTTCTCCTTCGCTCTCTCCCGCCTTCTCATCTTAAAATTATTATTCTTATTATTACTATTTTTTGTTTTGAAGAGCAAATTATTTTTTTTTATTGGAGGTCACGAGAGACAAATGAGATGACACAAGTTTGGCATGATTATATTTTTATCACCATGGCATCTGGAAAAACTCTAATAAAGCGCCTAAAACAAATCTATCTGTGTTTCTCCTGTTTTCAAAGATGTAAAGAAATTAACAAAAAATGCAAAAAAAAACCATGCAAATGAAGCCCTGCGTTATAAATTGGTGAGCGGAAGATAGAGATATAAGAAGTTGACACCAAACTTCGCCCCCAGTCGATCTTCAACACTCGGGAAGATCGGACGGCGGAGGAGGCAGCTTTTGATTAGGGAGGGGCCCATCGTTCACCACCCACGCCATCCTCAGCCCCCAGCTGGTGTGCACGTCTAGGTGGCAATGCATCAGCCATACACCTGTCAATGACACGTCAGCACACTATTTGGATTGGGCCTTTATGGGCCAAACAAGCCCAATGGGCTTTAAATCGATTTGATCAAAACAAAAAAAAAAAGAAGGAAAAACAGTTCATTGAATAGTCTTAACAAATAAGAGGGCTCACCCGGATTGTCGGCGAAAAAACGGATGGCGACCCACCCCCCATCAGGAACCCCGACTGTGTTCCTCTCAACCGGGTCGACCAAATTGAACCGGGCCGGGTCGTTCACCGTGTCATAATTCCCGAACCCTTGACCCACTACAAAGAAATTGAACCCGTGCAGGTGCAAGGGGTGGCTCTCCGCGCCTAGTACACTAGTATCCTGCATAACTAACTCCACACTCGTATTAAACGGTACCACCACCACCTTCGTTCCGTTGCTCACCAGTGTGTTGTTCGGCGGCGTCCCCGTGTAGTTGAACGGAAAGGGGGGTTGGACCGGAAAATCCGTTGCGTAGATCCCGTTGGACCTACCGTAGAAATGGGCCTGTAAAATGGCCGTGTCGGGTAGGGCCCACGAGATGTTGTTGACTGTGGCAGCGAATTTTGTTCCGTTGGGTCCCTGACATGTTCGGTTGTGCGGGCACGGGCTCGTGCCGAGCCCGACGGTGAAGAAGAAGCGCTTGTCCACGTTCTGCGGCACGTTGGCGGGGTACTGCCTGTTCGCTAGGCTGCGTAGGTTACTGCTAAAGTTTGCGGCAAAGACGGTGTCGTTTAGCACAGGCAGCGTCGGTTTAAATAGTGGGAATGTAATGTTGTAATATTTGGATGGCTTAGGACGGTATTCGAGGATGGCGGAGGTGGTGGTGTTGTCGAAGGTGCCGAGGCCCGTGGCGTAAGGACGCGCCGCCATGAGGAAAAATGCGTTTGGGGCCGTGGGTTTGGTGCGGAGTAGGACGTTGGTGGTTTGACCAGGGGTGATGAGGATGACGTTGGAGTTGAAGGGCTTGACGTAGACGCCGTCGACGTCGACAATGGTGAGGGTGTGGTTGGCAATGCTGAAGAAGAGCTCGTCGTTGAGTGCAGCGTTTATCATGCGGAGGAGATACGTTTTCCCGGGCTTCACCTTCAGTTTGAATGTGTCTGCAGCCACGTAGTAAAAGTCAAAGTTTGACTTTCGTCCTTTGGCCATATATTTTCTTTCTTAAGATCTTGATTACGGCTTTACATTAGCGTCAACGAGATTTTATTAAGTATCATAAATATATCTTTTGAGTATAACCTGATGGTGCACTTTGTTTGGTAATATTACCATTGCTCGAACAATTATACAATGGGCCGGGAAGCCCATTAATGATGTACGCGTCGGACACATTTGGGCTACCGCCCGTTCGCAAGGCCTGCGCAATAACTGCTTCAGGGTCAACATTAAACCACTCCCCTGTAATTCATATCAAATAGTATTTAATTAACAACTCAACTAACTAATTGATTAGCGATTAACCATGTTTAAGCACAAGTAAATCAACTAAGCGAGTCATTACCGAAGATAATTGGCACTTCCTTGTAGGGTTTAGGAAAGGGGTAAGGGAGACCAATTTTGGGGAGAATAATGATTGGCCCATACAGAGAATACCTCATCCAAGATATGTGGGCGTGCCAAAACAGAGTCCCTCTTTGGCCCACTATGGTGAAGTTGTATGCATAACTTTGGCCCGTTTGGATCGGGCATTGGGTTACGTAGGCCGGGCCATCGGACCAACCGCTTTGTAATTGTCGAACTCCGTGCCTGTTTAAAAATAACATAAGAGAGATTTCATGAGATGACAGATCTAAATAACGAACAGATTTGCACTATTTAGTAATTAGTCGCACGAGGATTGTAAGTTATCACCAGTGAAGAGTGACGTTGTTCAGAATGTTGTTAGTCACCTTCACGATCACGCGGTCACCCTCCCTGACGACGATCTTAGGCCCCGGGAACTGGCCATTCACTGTCGGGATGCTTCTCGTGTGGCACAGTCGCGTCACATTTTGTCGTCTTATCTAAAGGGAAAAAAGAACGTCAAGAAAATGTAAAATGGAAACGCTTATATTAGCCGCCCATTCAAATATGATAGTCTCGCTCAAATCAAATAAGTAACTACTCTAACACACATCGAAATTGTAGTATCTCGTCGTGCTCGCGAATATGAGCTGTGGTAGCGCCAGTAGAGTGCACACTGCGAGAAGCAGTTGAAACCTCGAGCTTGTTATTAGAGTGAGAAGAGAAACCTCCATCTAATTAATTACACTATAACACGTACGTCTCCCGATGATATATAGAAAAATGTTTACTCAGAGCTACATGGGAGAGTTGAAGAGTGAGATATATTTATAGAGGGTGTGTAAACATGTTTGGTTGATTAGGTAATGATATGATGATGATGAAACATATCACAAATTAAATAGGTGTATGTACGTACTCAAAATTTGTGTCACCTTTTTTCTCATTAGGGGGTCATGTCGAGTTGGCCCGAGAGTTGGGTAGAGCTGAATTTTAGAGTGCGCACAAAGTAAACGCAGCTTTTTAGTGCAGCTACTCTCGAAGCTGTACTCTCGAAGCTGTGGATTTTTCTTAAAATTATCACTTTTCAGTATAGCTGTTCTTAGCTAATCTGGGGTGTTGTAGTCACGTTTGAAATGATCACTTATAATTATGTTCAGGTCGCTGACCGTTTTCTACCGTTTACAAGATTGAGTACGGTAGTCGAACTTTGGCTCTTCCTACGCGGCATGCAGATACATTCAAACTCAAGGTGAAGCGTGGGATATATGGCATAAAAACCGCATGATCGATCAACGCTGCACTCAACAACCTCTTCTTTAGCATTGCCAAGGACACGCACCCTCACAATCGTCGACGTCGAGCCCTTCGTCATCACTACCCCTGGTCAGTTAACCGCCAACGTCCTTCCAAATGCGTTTTTCGTCATGGCAACGTGTCCCTATATAAGCCATAGGCGTCAGCTCCTTCGACAACACCACCGCCTGAGCCATCCTCGAATACCATGCATGGTAACCCAACACTACCCGTGCTAAAGTAACGACACCGCCGCCTTCGTGGTGAAGTTCTTTAGCAGCAAGCTGCATGCGCAGCTTAACAAACGTGCAGTACTCAGCCAATGTACCGCAGAACGTGGACAATAGCTTCTTCTTTGCTGTGGGGCTCGGCACGAGCCCATATTAGAGGAACTTAGGCATGTGAGGGACCAAAGGTACGAAATTTGCTGGCACGGTCAACAAATAACGTTGCCGTATAACACATTTAATATACGAGCATGAAGTTGGTTATGCAGGACACGGGTATTCAAAAGGATTGCATGGGTTCAATTTGTACGTAGTAAAAAAAACAAATATCAAAATACTACTCCGAATATATATATATATATATAGAACTAGACTACTATGCTATTAATAGCACCAAGTCATTGGTGCTACCAAGTTTTTGGCCATTGGATTATGAGATGTGCAGTTAGGATGATGTGGGCCCCTTAGGGTTGAGTGAGTGGTTGGTTAAATAATATAATCTAACGGATGAAAATGATGAAAATGGAAGATCTAACGGCGGAAAACTTAGTAGCACCAAGTGCTTCGTACTATTAATAGCATAGCAGCCGGACTCTCTCTCTCTCTCTCTCTCTCTATATATATATATATATATATTACTACCAAATTAACCACTTGTCGTATCAAATTTCCACCAAATTTATATGTTATTGATCCTTGTAGAAAGTTTAATTTGTCACGTATAGTAATTGATCGAAGACTGAGTAGTGTTATTACAGCAAACTCGATTTTAATTAAAAAGAAGGCAAAAAAGGAAAAACAATATTTGCACACAATATTAGAGCACTCAGATGAAATTTTCTAATAAAATCAAGAAAATAAAAGGTGTACAATATATGAGCTAGCTATAACTGTGCCCACATTTCTTTTCCGTACGTGTTCCAAAATCGACCAGATGTACGTTTATATTATGATGCCGCTGCCCACTTTGATGTTATTTCTATTTTTAGCAGGAACAGTTTTTATATCGCCTTTTGAGTACAAAATATTTTGAGTTTCCTAGCCCCAAGCCCATGAAAACAATTGTTTGAAATATTTTAGTGTATTAATATTTTTCACTAGTACTATTTAGATAATACTATACTTAAGGACAATACATTCTACAACTTAGCCAAAAAGACCCGTAGACCTGTGTTGGCTAATATGGCAAAATTTTTGCGACAAAAAGAGTGCTACAT
This sequence comes from Ananas comosus, assembly GCF_001540865.1. Lineage (NCBI taxonomy): Eukaryota > Viridiplantae > Streptophyta > Magnoliopsida > Poales > Bromeliaceae > Ananas > Ananas comosus. The sequence goes on along the minus strand of NC_033624.1, from coordinate 15,215,403 downwards.
ATACGAGAATCTTATTAAACTGCATCTATCATGTTCTTTGTGCGGCTTTCTTTTCTGATAGAGACCATTCTTTATATCTACCAGTTCATGGTTCCCCTCCCCCCTTTATCTCTCTCTCTCAACTTTATAATTTGTGATTCTTACTTAGAACTTGTGAAACCTCCTACACTTACCACTTTCTCAAGTGATTCTCTTTCCTTTCTAGCACTTATTTGAGATCTTCCATTGACTCCAAACACTTTAATTTGTCTTGGTTACTAAGGAACCAACTTTTGATCAATCAAGCATTAGTTTCACATACATATATAATCCCATTTCTAAGCTATTATTTGTGTTCCTTTTCTTTTCTTGGTGTGTTTTGAATGTCTTTCAATCACTGGTTCTATGATTGAATCCCCCAACTATAGATTTCTTTCTAGTCCACACACCGTTGGGCATGTCTGTTACCGTGAAAACGACGTTGGATCCACTTCATACATATTCCAGTGCCTATTTATTACTTTTATACCAACTATTGAGATTTGAGAGATGTGAGCTTAGCATTATAAGATCACATTAAAGCAGTTTAGAATCGAATTCGAGTGATTTGATCCACCTGCTCGCAAGTTGGTTGGGTCAAGTCAGATTAAATATATAAATCCCTAGCTGGGTCAGATCAACCGATCGAGGAAATGATAATTTCAGGTTTGATCTGAATTTTTTTTGGGCCTTTATTTTAAAGAACCAGTCCAATCCAATGAATCTGATTAGATCTGATCGATCTGTAATAATTAGGCTAGAGTGATCAAGCCTATTGAATAAAAAAGGGCGAAAAATAAATCACCAAGATTTTTTTTTTTTTTTGAGAAATAGATAGCAAGTTACATGCTTCATTCATAAAACATGATGAATTACGCGTACAAAGTGGAGGCAGCTGCGGCCTCCGCGTCCAAAAAGTTCTTAGTGATTTCAAATAAATCACCAAGAATTAAAGGACGAAATAAAGCAGAAAGAGATTAAAGAGTGTGAAAGAGGAAAAGCATGGCCTACTAAATTTCTAATCAAATGTGTTTATGGACTCAAATCGAACGATAAATAAAAGGAAAATTAAAGTATTGCTGAGGGGGGACTTCAAGCATATAGGATTTCAAATATAAGTATCATTCATAATTATCCACAATCACCATACTCACAATGCTGTTTTAGATCTCGGAAATTCGAATTCTCGTATGAATGTTTCGAAAAATAAATAAATAAATAAATAAATTCAAGCCTTAAGTTATTGGTTAGTTTACGATATATATTGTTTCTCAAAGGGCAAAAATTTGTGCGAGGTGAGTAACTTTGTTCCATAAATTCTTTCACACAAATTAAGCTATCGCATGCACAATTTGTTTAACAAAACCGTAAAATAAACCGACTGTCCCTAGCGCAAGAGACAAAAGACTTGATGGTTGATACCCGAGGTCCAAATTTCGAATCCTAATTGATTCACATTTTCAGTTAAGTTTATTTCTAAAAAGAAAGAAAATAAACGAAAATTGAATAAATTGGCCCAGCGGGTTTATGTTCTCGATCGGCCCGTTAAGCTGATGATGGATTTTTTCAGGAATTGGACTAAGCATGGCTCAGCCCTGGTGCAACATGGGCTGGGCCCAATCTCACTCCTCGAGTATCTGGTACAAAAGAATAATTAAATCGAAAGCAACAAACGAAGAATCATTATTAGATTTACTGATAAATCTAATTGTTTCACTGAACTCTTTGTATCTATATGAAAGGAAATCCATGTTCGGTATAGTGTAAATTTGAACGAGATATACGCAACTAAAATTGATTACATAAATGTTTAATTACTTCTTTACATATTTTCAGCTTCTGCTGTTGCAATTGAAGTCGCATGTATATCACGAATTCGAAAACTGATGAATGAAGAGTACAAACTATCAACTCGAGCGTCAAAGCGACCACATAAGTTAACGAGGAGTGGAGGAGGAGAAGGAGAAGCTTTCATTTTTATTTTTTGACCCGCTTAGTTGATTATGTCAACGAGAAGAATGTTACGTTAGGGAACACGGGTTAAAGGCGCGCTTTCTCGGGAGTACCTATTTATTTTTCTTTTGTCTAAAACAAAAGCTCTAAATTGCTAGATCCAATGTTATCTGCTATTTTTTTAAAAAAATTTAAAAGATAAATTATTTTAAAAAACCAACAAATTATCACTATAGATATAACATACATTAAGCGCCAAAAAAAAATCTCTTTCTCTTCTCTTTTTTCTTGAGAAGCTTCGGTTCATCATTGGTTAATGACACATGGTCAAAATCCAAAGTAAAAATAAAAAAGAAATAAAAAACAAAAAAAAAAAAACCAAAAGAAAACGAATTGTATAGGATTAGCTACGAAGAGTTACAACTTGTGGGGAACACACCAAACCGGTTCACACGTCGCACGTGACACGCGCGACAAATCCACATGCCGTTGCCACCTCACGGCCACTGCACGCCCGGGCCCCACGTCCGCGTTGACTCTTCCCGCTCCCCTCACAATAATAATAAAAAATAAATAAAAATGAAAGTAAAAGTTTTTTTTTATGTTGTTATTTTATTTTATTTTACTATTATTTTTGAAATTTGGTCTCCGAATGGTCCAAGTGGGCGTTGACTGTTTTCCTCCCGCCATCTCAACCTCATCACGCCCTCTGTCGGTCAACGCCTTGTCCCCTTGCGTCCTCTCTCTCCACACACACACACTCTCTTTAATTTCTTTTGTTTTCTTTCCCAACATTGTTTTTACATGTAAAATATGTGTAAAATATTGTACATATAGTCCTTCCACTAACTCGTATTACTAATTTGATCCTTATACCTTTCACTTTTAAACACTTTAGATTTTGAATTTTTTCCCCCCTTTATCTTCTCCCTAAATATAAGAGTTGTGACTTCTAATATTGTAGAGTAATAATAATTTTAACTTTTCAAATTAAATTAAGATAATATAATTATTTTACAGATAAGTAGATCCTGATAATATTAAAGCGTAATATATATGAAAATTTAGAAACATGCTAAAATGTGCAAACGAAAGTTATAAAGAACCAAAAGAAGATCTTAGAATATTGTAGGGACAAATCACATATTTTATCTTTGTTTTACTGTGGATCTTCCTATGTGTGATTGTGCTATTACCATGCTCCATCTAAAAGTCAACTCCATGTGAAGGAAACCACCTAAACCTTCTATCATTGATTTATTTCTTCACTCCCATCCAATTGTTTTTGGTTGGAAGTGGTAGAAGATGAGTCACAAGAAAATTTATTGTAAAAAACACCATGTAATAAAGTGGAAGGACAAAAATGCCCTTCATTTGAAGTTGATGAGTTGATTGGATGTTGGTACCAATTAATGGAATTTAATCTTATTCTTTGGTTATTATTCCAAAAGGAAAAGAGAAGGGTGTCCTTTAACTGGGGATAGAGTGAGAGTGATGGAAAATAAATGACCATCTTATTGGCAATTAATTAAAGGAGAAAAATTAATTAAGAAGGCACTTGTCCTCATGCATTGATTTGTTGATGCTTGTGATACAATTCCTAGCACTAATTTTGGGATAATTGGTGCATTTTAGTTAGGGGAAAGGGCTAAGGGTTAGGTATGAGGGCTTGCTTAAATTTGATATTTTTTTCTAGCTTTAGTGTGGTAGTTGCTCCAATGGAAAGAGACACATATCCATGCCCTAACACTGTAGTTTAGGGGCATGTTCTTAGAAATATTGTGTTATATGTCTTAAGTTCTTAACCACCATATGGGGTGGGGGAAAAAAAAAAAGTAAAAATTGTGGTGTGTCAAGTGTCAACCACACCATTGTGATTATAAATCACAAAGCCTTTAATACTGGTTAAATTACATGCATTCCAAGTTGCACTAGTGGACATAACTGAGACTCCACATCAGTAATTCAATATGAGGACTCACACCAAAGGCTCCATATATGCATTAGTTGGAAGGTTTATTCAATCATACTTTAAGTTGCATTAGTTGAATAGGTGGTATTGGGTCAGGTGGTTTTGGTAATTTGATCCACTTGGGGGCTACAAAACTTTGGTATCTAACCCCATCAAATGTTGAGAATCCATAGCTCAATAAAGAAACCTGCACATAATGCCTTGAGGTGACATGCACAGGGGAAAAGATGAAGGGCATATTGGTCATTTAACACAAGTGATCTTATGAGTGATGAACCTTTATAAGACTAACCACTGCATGAAGTCACAAAGCAAAGTTTGAGCTCTCCCCTGTTATCCCCTGTTTTTCTTTTTTTACTTTGAAACAAAGCATGATGGATGAGTTAGATGAGATGGAGCAAAATTGGCATGATGGGTTGGGAGAGGAACTCATGAGAGAGCTCCTCGACAACACCACACCGCTCTTCTTCTCACCGCAGGTCGCGGAAGCAGAGGAGGATTCGCATCGCGAATCAGTCGTGAACAAGCTAATCTCGACGGTCTATTCGGGCCCGACGATCGGCGATATAGAGAGCGCGCTGTCTCTAACTAGCCAGAGCAGTGACACAGAGAATCAAAACAATTCTAGACCCATGTAGGTTCACATATACTGTCTTCTTCTTCTTCTTCTTCTTTTCACAATTGGCGATAAATTGATGTATGTTTAGATTTGGTTTATATTTGTTTCAGAGTTTCTTTAACAGAGAAAGGGTTGAGTAAGATGGAGAACAAGTACACACTGAGGATAAAGACATGTGGGAACGGGCTCAGTGATGATGGTTACAAGTGGAGAAAATATGGCCAAAAAGCAATTAAAAACAGCCCCAATCCAAGGTCCTTTTCGCATACAATATCAATTCATGTGTTATATTGCATGTAGCACACACTTTCTTTGTCTAAATTCATGTGTTTCTAGGTGTTCCACCATTTTCTATTGCGCTTACGCTATTTCTTAATTTCTACTTTTCATGCTTCTGTCCAAATGAAAACACAATTAATTTTTTTCTTTAAAAAAATTTAGGTGATATTATAATGCCTAACTAAGTTGAATGAATGGTTCCTATCAAAATAGGAAATACTATCGTTTCGCAGTCGAATTTCTAAGTTTTTTTTTAAAAAAAAAAGAAAAAAAGAAAAGTTACAAGTATGAGATCGAATTCACAATATAACTTGAGTAACACTTGGAGATAGTGGCCGGCATATACCTAACATCCTAACATAGCCATTCTTTTTCCGCAACATTGATAAAGGCTACAATTAAAATCCTTGTAAATGAAAATAAACCGCATAAAGAAACATCTCTTGCTTTTATTCATGCTTCTTTTTCCTTCTTCAACACCGAAGAATCCCTAGAGAGACAAAGAGAACATAAAAAAGTTGGTTAATTTCCACCATTAGTAAGATATATCGGGTAGGTGTAAATTGAATAGAATCACTGTTTTTTCCATTTAAATCCATTTCTCCCTCTCAAAACCCCCAGTTTTTTTCTTTATGTGGGGCAAAACCATTTACGCAAAAAATGCCCCACCCGCCTCTTTAAATGGACTCGAGTCAATTCCAATTTCCACTTCATGTAAAAATCAACATTTCAATTTTGAACACTCCTCCTAACACTGCCTCAAAATGGTTACTAAGGATAGAGTTGCACCCAACACCTCTTTAATAACCTTATTGGAGAGTGTACATTTATAGACTCTTTTGAATTTGCACTCCTAGAGCAAACCTTTAGCTTTTTATATGCGTGTGGTAAATTTAAAGTTGTTATCTTCATCCAAAAACAAAATAAAAAATCTTTGACTATCGCGATCTAATTTTCATTATTCGGGCAGGAGTTACTACAGATGCACCAACCCGCGGTGCAACGCAAAGAAACAAGTGGAAAGATCGACGGAGGACCCGGAGACGCTCGTCGTGACGTACGAAGGTCTCCACCTTCACTACACCTACTCCCATTTCCTTCTTTCCCGGTCCCCGGAGTTCAACTCCGCGGGCCTCAGCACGGCGAAGAAGCCCAAGATCAACCCAATGGGGCACAAGAACCAAATTCCAGATTACGCGCCGCATGAACCCGCACCGCACAGCTCAGCAATTGTATCATCAGAACAATCACAAGGAGAAGATCGTTTTGGTGATCTACAATATGGACTCCTCGACGAGGACGAGAAGAGCGCGAGAGGTCTCGGGCTTTTGGAAGATGTAGTTCCCCTGCTGGTGAGAAAGCCATGCAACTCGACGACGACGTCCTCGTGCGATCCATACTCGCCTCAGGCGTCGTCGCCTTCGATCTCCTCTCTTTCGTGGACTCCGAATTCGCCTTGTATTGATATGAGTATTCTCTCCAACATTATGTGAAAGAAAAGGAATTAATTGCTGGGCAAATGGACTAGCACTAGAATTACGTACATTGAGTTGCAAGCTTGTTAATTAGCTTAAGATGGTAGCTTTTATAAACTATAAAACTATGAGAAATCAGAGCTGCCATGTAGAATTATAGGTTAGGGAGTGCTAAACCATGCGGCGGCGACGTAAATTATATGTTTTATGATATGTTCATCAGCAACTTCTGTACATTTAGCGAATATGGTATTTTGTAAACTATGGTTAAAATCACCTTTATTTCTCGCGTTTTTATTGTTGATAGATTTACCCTCTACAAGAGGGAGTTATGGTAGATAATTCGCTTCAGTTGCTACAAGTTAAAAATTCTCAACTGCTATATATTGAGCTTAATTGGATCACACAACATTAAACTCTGACTAAAGTCAAATCCGTAATTGAGTCCTAATCCTCTGATCAATGGTGGTTTTTTTTTTTATTCATAACAAAAGATCTTCCGTTTCTAAAAAAAAATAAGAAAAAACCTCTCTTTTTTAATTATTGTGAAAGCTTTTTAATTTTTTAATTTTTTAATTTTTATTTTGGAAGGATGGATTTAGATCAAATGGAGGCTGTTTCAATGCGTTAGACTAAATGGGTCCCCAGAAATTTATGGTGGCAGTTGATTCTTAAAGTAGTGCTTTTCTCATTAATGTTTTCACGCGTCACATATATTTTTCTATATAGATAATCAAAACGCTTTCTTAGCAAAATTTAAGTGATTAGAATAAGTCCAAAAAATCAGTAGAAATAGAAAGATTTTAGTTGTACTTAATTTTCTAATAAATTAAGGATTTTGATAAACTTACCGGCGAGTCTATTAAAATAAAATAAAAATGAGCAGGCCCCTTTATATAAGTAGCAAACCCCGGTGAGAATTGAAAATTTTTCCTTAAAATAAGTATAAAAACGAAAAATACCAAACATAGACTTATCCACTGGAATTTGGGCTTACTCAAGGCCTACTAAGCATAGCCCGGCCCAATAAATCCAATACCATATTGGATCCATTTGGGTTCTTTGAGTTTAAAGGGCAAGGGAACTACAAACCCGGCCCAAATAAGTTAATATATTGGACTTAGAATGGCCCAATATAGCTGACTCTGTGCAACGTGCACAGAGCCCACTTTTGATAGGTGTACAAGTAAATCTCATACACCCGGCTCAGGAAATACTTTTGCCTTCAATAATGGGCCTGTCACGAATTGGGCCATATATAATATATTAGCATGTACGTGGTTCACCATGAATGAGCCTCACAACAAAATTTGTTTGACACTTGCATAGTAGAAAATTGAAATGTGATTTTTTTTAGATTTTAAATAAAATATTCAGAAACTTTCATTAGTGCCTTGTTAGGTTTTTCTATCCATTTTTCGTTCTTATTTAGCTTAATGCCAATAGCAATAAATACATAAATTTAACAGTATATTTGTTTTTATTGTTCTGTGATTTTTGAAAAAAAAAAAAAATCAAAACAAGCTACATCCAATTACGTAGAAATTGAGCTTAAAATAAGTAAGAAAAAAGGAGATAGCAGTATCAAACCAGGTTAAACCAATTGATAGATAATATTTATTATTAACGAATACAACAATAAACAAAATCCCAAAGTGTAACATTTAAATTTGGGTTTAACATAGTAATTACCCTGTTATTTGTAATAGAAGCCTCACCCATCAAATATATCAAATATATATATATTCAAATTAATTCCCTATAACGGCTAGTTGGGCGCCTTCCCCCCTTTCCCTCTTTCCAATTTCTCTCTCTACTACCTCAGCTCCTCCATTTAAATTTCAAGTGACCGTTAACAACACCATTTTCTCTCCTCCATTTTTTTTGAAAAAAGGAACTCTTTGGAGAGATTTGAGGCTCGATTCGAAACTAAATCCCGAGAAACAAAGAAAAATGGATTCGAGGAAACCACGGTTGAATCTCCCCGCCGGAATGGAGGCCTCTCTCCGAATCGACCCGGTCCCAAACCTTTTCCCGGCGATGCCGAAAACACCTTCGCCGTCGAAAACAACATACAGCGATCGGTTCATACCTTGTAGATCGTCGTCGAGGCTTCAAAATTTCAGCTTGGTGGAGAGATCGTCGCCGGCTAAAGAAGGCGGGAACGACGCCTACGCGCGATTGCTCCGAGCCGAGCTCCTGGGGGAGGGACCGGCGGCGTGCTCCCCGTCCGGCGGACCGGGTTCGCCGATGAGCCCGAGTAAGAACTTGTTCCGGTTCAAGACCGACCACTCGGCCCCGACCTCGCCTTTCGCCGGTTTGGGGTCTAGCCAGGAGGGAAATGTTGCAAGCGAGGTCTCGACGCCGCCGAAGGTTCCGAGGAAGATACCCAAAACTCCCCACAAGGTAATTTCCACTAACCAGTTCCTAATTTATGCGCGAAAGAAACCGGGTGCAGGTAAAGGTTTGGAAACTGTTCGTGTTTGCGAGATCGGTAAATGCAAATTTTGCGTCGATTTGATGCAGGTTTTGGATGCTCCGTCGCTTCAAGATGATTTCTACCTCAACTTGGTAGATTGGTCATCGCAGAATGTGTTGGCTGTTGGATTGGGCACTTGTGTTTATTTGTGGTCAGCAACCACAAGCAAGGTGTTTTCCCCTGCTTTTTTTTTTTTTTTTTTTGACATATATTTGTTAGTTCAATAATCTAGCTTCAATATGCTGCTGCTTTTGTAAGCTATTTTGCTGCATAAGTAGGTTTGTTGGTCCTGTAACGAAACTTTTGTCGGTTTTAGGTTACAAAATTGTGTGATTTGGGTTCGAGAGATGGTGTGTGCGCGATCCAATGGACTCGAGAAGGCTCCTACCTAGCAATTGGAACAAGCCTTGGAGATGTTCAGGTATGATATGTTGGTAGTTTGAAAAGGAATATATAATAAGAGCAAATTCGTAAACTGGTTTAGGCAGTCGAAAACCATTCCTTTGTTTGCAGAAAAATTCTCTAGTTGCTCTAATTTGCTCATTGTTGTTAGTAATGTTACTACCTATTCACATAGAATCCGATTTGATGTCAATGAGTAATCGATAGATCACACTTGTGATCTCGACTAGTATAGCTATTTTGTGTACATGCGACGGCGTAGTAATAGGTCGAACTTGAGGAAATTTCTAGTTGAACTTTGTCTGAATCATGGAAATAGTGATCTTATTTATATGTCGCAAAACGTGAATATTCGTCGCAGATTTGGGATGGCACAAAGTGTAAAAGGATTCGGAATATGGGCGGTCATCAAACGAGAACCGGTATTCTCGCATGGAGTTCTTGCATATTATCTTCTGGGAGTAGGGATAGGAATATCCTGCAACACGACATTCGCGTTTCAAATGACTTCATCAGCAAGTTCACAGGCCACAGATCTGAGGTTGGACATCAGTTTGCGTAGATCACCTTTACGCCGATATGTATTCAATCGATTTAAGCACTCTCGTATCTTTTACTCTTTCACTAAAGAAAAGTTCACTTGATTAGGTCTGTGGATTAAAATGGTCCCACGATGACCGTGAACTTGCATCTGGAGGAAATGATAACCAGGTTAAGTTGTATTTCATCTCCCTAGCTATTTCTCTATTAATTCTTTCGCTCACCTTTTCTGTTTTAAAGCTTTTATCAGTAACTAACAAATCAAACTGCGTTATCATCTTCTCTCGTCGAACCAGCTACTGGTTTGGAATCAACGCTCTCAGAATCCAATACTGAGACTCACAGAACATACAGCTGCGGTTAAAGCCATAGCATGGTCGCCGCATCAGCATGGGCTTCTTGCATCAGGAGGCGGAACGGCCGATCGGTGCATACGTTTCTGGAACACTGCGAACGGCAATATGCTAAATTCGGTTGACACGGGAAGCCAAGTATGTTCCTGTTCTAAATTCCTTCACCAAAAAACGCAAAAGCTTTATCGATGTTTAGCACCGATTTTGATTGTTTATTTTCTGCAGGTCTGCAATCTAGCATGGTGTAAGAATGTGAATGAACTAGTTAGCACTCACGGTTACTCCCAAAACCAAATTATGGTGTGGAAGTATCCATCAATGTCGAAGGTAATCTTAATCAGTTCTTTGGAGTTATTGAATCTGCTTGCCATCTAGTTTTTCCACAGTATACAGTAGCAGCATGTTTCTCACTATACAAAACATGATAAACAGGTAGCAACACTAACCGGCCACACGCTCCGGGTGCTTTATCTCGCAATGTCACCTGATGGACAGGTATTTATGTTCATCATTCACTGATTTGGAAACTCTCCTTGTTTCAGATGAAAACTAACTTGGCTTCTAAGAACCTATAAAAACTCTACAGTCGCTATGTTTGTGCGAGAACTCGATTCTTACATCATATCATATTTCTGCTGAATATTTCCTGCAGACTATAGTAACTGGCGCTGGTGATGAGACTCTGAGATTTTGGAACATATTCCCTTCTGTGAAAACTCCGGTACGCATGGCTTTCCCCAAAATCTCACTATGTTAATATTTTCTTCTTCCTTAAACAAGTCTTTCTACTTCAGTTCTCTAGCTTAAACTTAGGAGTAACATTGTTTCATTTAGGCTCCTGTTCGTGACACCGGCGTCTGGTCCTTGGGGCGAACTCACATTCGGTGAAAAATGCCTTGCGAGTATTCTTTCTTAGTCTTTGCGCAGAGGCGGATTGAGTCTTTTGGATTGCTTTGTATATGGTCTAACAGCTACAGAACTTACCGGCGTCTAAAAATGGATCACTTTCGCAATCATCGTATTAATGCGTGTGCCCAGTAACTTCAATGATTGCTAATTCATTTATTTTTTCTTATGCGCGTGCCCAAAGGCGCGCGCGTGTGTGTTTATGTGTCCGTTTGTAGACAACATGGATCGCTTTCGATTGGTGTGTTTTTCATCTCTAAATTCCTCGGCAATTATGCCTTGCCAAAGGTTTCTGTATCATGAAATTAATTAATTCGAAGCATAATTTGTATGTCATGTCAGCAATGTTCAAATTATCTAAGTGTTTGTTGTAGGAGGGAGTTAAAAAGTTGCAGCACGAGAAAAGTATTCGATTCGGCTAGAAGGGAATAAAAAGGAATTTAGATTAAAATAGACAAAACCAAGAAAATCTAATTCTCGATCTCCTTTTGCAGGAAAACCAAATCTTATAAGACCAATTGAGAACAGTAATGGATCCACAGAGAGATGCAATGTAGCAATGAACATTGTTAGCATTGCGATAATGACCGATAATATAACATTATTAGATCCATTAATTCATGTTTAGCTGCTTGTAAGTATCCATCATAATTATTGCTCTACTTCTATTATTATGGCATTAGGCCCTAAACAAAAAGATTGGGAGCCCTCCAGCTGTACTGTACAAATGATCATTTCCTAGTCCGAATTAATCTTCTATGTACTTAATTGTACTAAGTTAATGAAGATTCCTATCATTGATGATGATTCCATATTAATCACATAATAAACTTCAATAAGACACCCTGTGTCTTATCAAATGGTGAGTCGAATAATTATTTGAATAAGAAGTCGATCTTATCGGCTCCAATCATTCATTCTTCTGAACAACCACCAGCAACTAATTGCCCTGGAAAAAGACAAGGAATTTTGATAAATAGTGGTGTTGTATAGAAGCAAGAGGATGTTGGAAATAATTAGTTCTCTTTCGAAATCTTTAGTCAAATATTTGTATAAACAATTTTGTTTGAAGACAACTTAGCCACTGTTTTTAGAAACGTTGATTAAGAACGAAATAAATAAAAAAACTGTAGAGAATAAAGGATTAGATGGAGCCTGTGAGTCGAGGCGTGCGATTGCACTGTCCTAGAAGCAAGATTGCCCCTCCACGTACGAGGCGCCGGCAATCACTCCTTTTCAGAGATCCAGCAAAACAGTGAAGATGAAGGAGAAGAGAGAAAAGGGGAGAAGCTCAGGCTAGGGTTTCTGTATGTCACTACTATCCTAACCCAGCCATTCACCCTAGTAAATAGGAGAGCAAAAGAAGGGTTCCAACGGAAAGACCACCTTCCCGAGGTAGACCGTTGGGGCGGGTTGAGTCCCGAGGTGCGACCCTTCGACTGGACCAAATCTGGACCTAATCCAGGTAAGGCCAAAAATAAAATAATAAAAGTTGGGGCAGGTTGAGTCCCGAGGTGCGACCCTTCGACTGGACCAAATCTGGACCTAATCCAGGTAAGGCCAAAAATAAAATAATAAAAGAAAAGTGTAACAAAAATAAAATGGACCGGGTTCACGCACGCCGCCGCCCGGCCCGGCTCGTGCCGTGCGCGCGTGCGTGTATTTAGACGAGAGCTCCACTCTCATCACTTCCCAAGTAATAACAATGAGAATAAAGTAGAATATAAACCAGAGCAAGTGAGAGTCTCTTTCCAATGTGGGACTAAACACCACATGAAAAGAGACCAAAGCTTGGGCTCCCAGGCAAGGCTCATTGACAGTGGGCTGCCCACAAAGTCCAAAGGCAAAATTGAAGTTTTAAAACATATGAGCATATAAAGAAGTTTTAAATCACTTGTTTTAAATCAAAATACTAACAGAGGACACACGAATTAATCCAATGAATGTGAAAATGGTTGAGTAATGCAGTAGTACTAGCATCAATAATAGAGCTCGAAAGAACAACAATCCTTTTGAGTTGTGTAAGTAGATAAATCCAGGTGTCGTTTGATGCTTCTGAGCCTCATTTGGGTCCCATACTAGTCCAGAGTCCGGTGAAGTCGATCTACTTTGAATCCTCTCAGGAATGTTCTACCGGGTTATTTGATTATACGTAGTTGTAAATGCCGCGTCATTAGAATTTAATGTAGATAGGACATATATAGCAATTGCTTCGTTCGATTAGATTTAGTCACTTCATATATATGCTCGGCATGATGGTGAAAACAGGAAAATAATTAATCATTTTAAACTCCAAGCGTGTATAGGTAAGTAACAAGTTTATCCCCAGTATAAAATTACTTTTTTTCAACTACGCTAGTCCAATATTTTCGAACACATCTAATCGAGATGCAACAACTAGAAATTGGATTTGGTTAGGAGTGGGAGTTGGGCTACAGATCTCAGATAGCAGGAAAACTTAAAATTTGGCCAACGATAGCGTAATCTTAGTAAGATAATTAACTTTCAAGTAAACATACTTTACTAAGAAGATGATCAGAGATGACTACTGTGTTGAAAAATGCTTGTTACTTATCTTTCCTTTCTTTTTTCAACGTTTTTCATGTGGTAAAAACAGTGCGCGTCAATATCATATTTATCACTGGAGATTCTCTCTTTATGTTTGCAACAACTCTCACGCATTCTAGTGGGCACTAAAAGCAGAAGCAATAGTGTGTAATAAAAAGAAATAATCGCGCGCTAAGACCGGATCCACTGCCTCCGCAGTGGACCGTCTAACAAATTTAATCTCCATTTTATCAAAATCCCTCGATCGTCGTCACTTTAAAATAGAATAAACTAATCTGCAGTGATGATTTATAAAATGATACGATAAAAGGCAGATGACTGGGCGGTTCACATCAAAAGCGGTGGACGAGGTCCAAACAATAATTTCTCATGGTGGAAGGGCCTATAGCTGTATAGCTAGTGTGGTCTCTACTGTACTGGATTCCAGCTAACATTGTACATAATAGTACAAGGCCTAGAAGTTGCATCAACCTAAGTCCTAATTCATTTTATATACAGCTAGCTAGCAACTTATTTAGCTAAAAAATATAGAACTAACACTATCTCTTATGGACTTTAATAAGGGCCATTCTTAGAATAATCCACTCTACTTGATATGAGATTAAGAATATAGTCCACCTAAGAAAAGGTTATAGATAGATATTGTGAGATATTGGAGAATATCTTGCTGTCACCCTACTTAACTATTATTATTATTATTATTATCATGATTATTATTATTATAATTATTTCGTCGTTTCTTTTGTTCTTCTAGAGGCCTAGTTGTCTTACATCTGTAGCTAAATTTATTTTTATCGATGAATAAAACGGATATCGTGCTACCTTATTCTATAAAAAAAAAAAAAAAAAAGCTAATTAACCACCACCAACATATTCAATGCATATATCCAACATAAAAAATCATTCACTTCCACTAGTGTTCTTTTTTAGCCATGGGATTGAGTGGCCTCTCACGTTCCTTCTTCGGTGACCATGCATGGAGGAGAACACACACACATCACTGAACATATATATATTTATAGGCTTTAGAGGTGATATGAAATAATTTAATTTGGCTTGTATATTGTGGCCTTTGTAATGTGGGTGCAATAATATGTGCTAAAGGATCGAGTCGATGATTTTGAGCCAACCGTTGCATTATTGGATGTGAGGTTCGACATAAACAACTCTGACACGTGTCATAACTCATATCCAATAAGTCCATGTAGAGGATCGGATCAAAATTGACGAGGTGTTAGGTGATCTACAATTTTAAGTGTCTCTCAATTATTATTACTTTTTCCCTCCAATTATTGTCTCCTCATAATGACTCCAATAGCTCAAATTGTGCAAACCTAACTCTTAGGCATTTAATGCCTCGCAACAAAAAAAAAAAGAGTTTTTGTAGCTGAAAAAACTTGCACTCTTGGCACGTCATTTGCTTTTATCGAGCTGTTTAAATTCGTCATGCAATGCCATATTCAGATTTTAGATTGAAAAATTTTAGATTAGAACAAAACTTTTAAGATTTAAGAGCCAAATGAGTCGTAGAATCTACCAAATTGTTTCAATGAGATCTCTTTAAGGTGCTGTGCATGCACTCCATCCTAACCGTTGCTACAAGAGTCTCGACTTTTTTTATTCTTTTTAAGTTTAAGATAAGTACAAAACTCTATGATTGATTGACACCTTTGATATTCTAGTTAAAATATTTTAGGCCTCTTCTTGTGACTGGTCATTCCATGGACCTACCATGTCTCCTAATTTTAGGATTTTCGCCTAATTTTACGATACAAAAATTGATGATGTGCTAGGCATGTTCTCCTACCAACTGCAAGCTTTAATTAGTGTTTGATTTGTTTACTATGAAAGTTACCGGTTTGCCCTCGCAGCCATCATTCATCTATTTTCTTTTCAATTTTTAAGACCTAAGTGTATTTTGTGTTTACGCATAGTTGTTAATGTCGAATGTAGCCTTCATTTCGGAGCAAATTCTCTATAAACTCACTTGTTGGTCGCTGCTATTATCTGGAGAGTCAAAGTGCCATTTTGTGGATCCAACATTAATAATTCAAACATAGATTTCAACGACTCGTTAATACTTAATACTTCATTAAGTAAGAATTATAATCTATATATAATATATAAATGCTTCTTTATCTGTCAGATCATATATATATATATATATATATAGGGTCCGGCTACTGTACTATTATGAGTATGATCGCCCTCGTATTTATAAGTTATTTTTGATGATAGATCTTCTGAATCGACGATCCACACTGTTAAACGTTATTTACAGCATTTAAAACTTCTAGAAATCAAATTTTATAATTTTTCGACATCATTTACCTTATGATCAAGAGGTCACAAATTTGACAATTTTTAACGGCCGGTATGGGATACTTGCTAGTTTAACGGTGTAAAAGAATTGATATTTATTGAATTTTTTATAGAAAATTCTATTCACTATATAGATAGAGATCAATAACTCTGATCTTGAATTGAAGGATCCGATCATCCTTTTTAGGATGTCGTTCGATTTTGACCGTTTATTTTATGCCCACTTGATGGACTTTGTTATGATTTCGAAAATTTACGAAATTTATTTTCTAAAAGTTTCAAATACTCTAGATCATATTTAACGGAGTGGATCGTCGATTCGGAAGCTCCATCATCAAAAACAACTTATGAGTACGGGGGCTCCAATACTTATAATAGTGTAGTAGCCATGGCTTATATATATATATATATATATTGGTTCCATTCAAGCACATTTAGTACATTATAAAAGTTTGGTTTACGCACACTTTTTTTCAAATTCACGTTTGACGCAGCAATTTCTATAATACATAAAACAATTGTAGCTGCCCACCGACATAAAAATAAAACTTGTAATTAATTTATGGTATCTTAGAAGCTTATTCCAGCAATTTCTATTTTTCGTTTATAAGAGATGTAGCTGTACAAAAATTGAGATAAAGTTTGTTGGAATAATAATCCAAACTTTAACTTAAAATTTAGTTAGAGATATAGTATATCTAAATTATATATTGATGTAATTAAAGCAGAATTTGTCGTTATTCAAAATAAAAATTGGATTTATTATTTCTTGTGACTTGATAGCTATATATAGCTAGATATGGATTAATAAGAGGAAGAAACCACATTAGATATTAGATATTACTACATGTGTGTTGCTTAGGTATAATTAAATGCATTTTATTAATAAAATATTAATTTAGTTTTTTTTCTCAATATTTCCTCTTCATATTTTTGTATTTTATTTTAAATTTTGTATTATATAATCGGTATTAGTATAATTAGCAATATCGATGAAAAGGGGAGGTTCTATACAATGTACGTATATTCGCGGAAAAGGTATTCGCATTAACGTATAACACATGCCAAGGAGATTGAAACATACGTATAGATCTGTATAATATACTTCGGGACACGTCTGTACGCTTCCATTCAAAGTTAATTCCTTCACATATTATTAAAAAAAAAGCTCAATATATTGTAATAAATATATGATGGTTTTGTTGTTTTAAAAAATTAAATTGATAATTTTTAAAGGATAATTATGCTACGCGACAAAAATATTTATCCTTTCCCGTTTCTCGCGGAAGAAACGTGACGGTGAGCGCGGGGTACCCGTGCTAAACACTTCGCGAGATGGAGAAATTTATTCCATGCACCTTGTGCACCCGTGCATTTTATGCACCGCATTTGTTATTTAATTATTAAATATTTTTTAAATTCTTTTTTTTTTTTTTCAATTCCCTGAGAAAAGAAAGATCAAAAATTCTGAAAATGATCTATCTATGCATAAAATAATGTCACATATAAAAAAAAGACACAAATATTATTTTATTATTATAATAAAATTGTATTTAAAATTTTGTAATATTTTATATGCATATCTTTTAAATGCCATAAAAAATTTTAACAAACTAAATTCTTCTACGAGATCTCTATAGGAGAAATTCGTGACTGCAGGATTTAAACTTTTAAATTAAAATTTATTTGATGGATTGACGATAATGATTAAAAAAGCTCATGCATAAAAATATATAAATTTTGAAAAATTATCACTTGGGCATTAAGAAGTCCCAAAAGAATTAATAATACATCAGTTCATCGGCGCTCACTATTTAAAATTTAATTTATAATATATAAATTTTTTTAGACTACATCCCACATATCGAAATTTTGAATTTTGAGACAGCTATAATAGAGTTTTAGAGGTGGCGGTGTACACAATGCACTAATACACGCGGTGCGTGCATTTTCCTGTAGTACGCTTTTGAGGCGAGGTGCACGGACGCACGGTCCACGTGACTCCGTTGGATAATTTCTGGAAGAAAAAGGGCAATTTCGTAGATAAATCGAAGTTTAGGGGCAAATCGGTAACGGGGGATGTACAGGAACGTGTTGGTTCGTGTAATTGGTGGGAAGGGAGTGCTCCAGACCAATAGCGTGTTGACAGCTGGACATTCTCCGCTCCACGCAGCTTCGTAAAATTAGTTAAAAATCTCGATCGAAAAATCCCAAACGCTATTATTAAACAAAACTCGCCATTTTTAATTCAACTAAAATTCTTTGTTTTTTTTAGCTTTTTTTTAAAAAAAAAAAAAAAATGCAACTATTCGGGGTTAGGACTTGGAGGACGCAACGGCTCCCCCTCCTCTCTCCTATTTAAACCCTCGCACCCCCTCCTCTCGTTTTCTCCCTTCTCCCTCTCCTTTGATTCGGTTTCCCCCTTTTTTAGCTCTCTCTCTCTCTCTCCTCTCTCTCTCTGTTTTTCTCTATTCCATTCAAAACCCTAGATTTTGTTCCCCTTCCCCCATTTGGAGTTCTCCATTGCGCGAGGTCTCTCTCTCGGATTTGGTTGATTGGGATTTGGTGAGCGTTTTGCTTCCGTGGCTTTTGGATTCGAATTAAATGCATAATTTTGATGGTTTATTTGGTTTATCTTGGTCCTGGACGGGAAAAGGTGGGAGCTTTTTGAGGGTTTCGCTTTTGGTTTGTGTATTGCACCTCATCGAACGAATCGTTTGAGCTTATGCCACTTTTTTTTTTTTTTCCCTGTAATTTGGTTTTCGGAATCTACATATAAGCATCTAATAGGAAGTTTTATATAGAAAAATCCGATTTTTAGGTCCTACTATGATAAGTTAAGAGCTTTTAATCGGGAAAATAGAAAAGCTGAAATTTTTATTTAATATTCCTGGTTTTTGTAGATCAAAAATGGAACTTGAGGATCGCTACCGACAGGCTCAGCGGCCGCAATACGAATGCCTTCTTTTCGGTATACCATCTTTTTCATGCTCGTTTTCCTGTTCTATTTAGCATTTCGTAGGTGCATTATGAGCTAATATTGCCTTTTGTTGTCTCTCATTGTAGACCTTGATGACACTCTTTACCCTTTGAGCTCTGGCATTGCCGCCGAGTGCCTGAAAAATATCGGAGGTAGCTAATCTATTCCTATGGGATCATTGTTCTTAGTCCTGGATAGTAGATGATAATTTTTTTACTCATGTTTTCCTGTTTTAGATTATATGGTTGAGAAGCTCGGAATCGACGAGAACAAGATTGAGGAGTTGTGCAATCTACTTTACAAAAACTATGGGACTACAATGGCTGGTTTAAGGGTATGTTGTTTATTTACATATCCACAGTTTACTTCATATACAAATTATGGATTGCCACTGCCAATTTATTTCTTATGCTATCTTATGGTATCGCTGTTCAGGCTATCGGTTACGAATTCGATTATGATGATTACCACAGGTATCGTTTCGCTTTCTCTCTTGGTTTAGCAATATTTTTGCCGATAATCGTACGAAATTTTGTATTAAATTAACTATCGTCGTGCTTTGCGTTCGACAGCTTTGTCCATGGAAGATTACCTTACGAGAAGATAAAGCCCGACCCTGTTCTCAGAAACCTTCTCCTGAGCCTTCCAATCCGTAAAGTCGTAAGTTCCCTTAATTTCAATGCGATGGATAAGGAGTGCTTTTGTGCAAGTTGTTTCCGTTTTCCTAATGCATGTGGGTTTTTGGCTGTGTCACGTAACAGATATTCACAAACGGCGATAAGGTCCATGCGTCCAAAGCCCTTAAGAGGCTCGGATTAGAAGATTGTTTTGAGGGAATCATATGCTTTGAGACTCTGAACCTGACTTCAGCTGCTTCATGCAAGGCAGGCAATGAACCCAAAATCTTCGATATTGTTGGGCACTTTTCTGAGCCGAATCCTAACGTCGAACTTCCAAAGACACCCATTCTTTGCAAGCCGTCGATAGAAGCCATGGAGCATGCTCTTAGAATCGCCAACATCAACCCTGAGAAGACGGTAAGATCGATCCCGGTTTATCAAGATCTCTTTAGCTGTTAGGGCTTGAATTGCGGTATGATATCTTTCTGATATACCAATTCTTCCTGCAGATTTTCTTCGACGACAGTGTTCGCAATATTAAAGCGGCTAGATGCATTGGTCTCCACACTGTACTGGTGAGTCCCTCTTTACATCATGTTCTGTTGTCTTCTAGCTGATACGAAAATGAACTTGCTGAGAGAGAGAACACATATATCCTTTTCCTATCCAGGTTGGTACCTCGCAGAGGGTTAAAGGTGCGGACCACGCGTTAGAGAGTATCCACAACATAAGAGAAGCATTGCCCGAGCTGTGGGAGGAGGCCGAGAAAGCCGGTGTTAGGTACTCGGGCAAGGTTGCTATGGAGACTTCTGTGACTGCATAGTTATTCTGCTGTGATCTACTGTCGAGTATCGAGAATTGGGGGGGGGGCGATTGTTCGCTCGTAGTTAGATTTTGTGCATTTCTGCATAAATTAAATTGTAATTGGAGATGGGAAGGAGATCATCCTTAGATAGATGTCCCCCCGTTTTCACCTATCACATGTGTAATTTAACTACTGTATGAAATAAAAAGTCTCTCTTTTTTCCTTCTATATTTGCTTTATTTTGTGTTCTTTGGTCGAGATTGATTAATCAAAACATAATGCAATTACTCCCAAAGCATTTATGAACAAAAAATTGACAATATCAAACACTACGTTGAGATACTCGAGCCGTACGTACATTGATTAGATAAATAATCTGTTGATAATGTGGATTGCCACAAAAATTTAGCTCTTTGCTGTGACCAAAGAGTTATCCACTCTTATTGAAATTCTCTTCTCTCTCTCTCTCTCTCTTTTTCCAATGCCTATCAATGTAAATGAGATAATCCATTGAGTTCCATGTTCTACATCTAAAGTGTGTGTTGCTTGTGTTGCTTGTTCACTTGGAACATTTTACTGATGGATATTTACTGGTACAAAAGAAAGAAAGATAGAAGAAAAAAATAGAGAATATAAAGTGAAATGTGCTGATGTAATAGATTACGAAGCGCGTTCTTGTTATAACAGTAAAAAGAATTGGAAAAGAGAGAAGCTGCACACAAGCAGTTTGTATGGTGCGTCGTGTCTACAAGTTTCTCTCGTTTCGATTCGCTGTTTATTCATTTTAGTTTCACATAGAGAAGAGAGCAATTAGCATGGTGCACATCAAAAGCAATTTGCAAGGCCGAAACTTAGGCTGAATACAAATATATCCATGTTTATAGTTAAAATGACAAAAAAAATATGTGAAAGCACCTTAAGTTATTACTTTTCATATTGAATTCAGAAATATGTTTTCCATATAAACCTATGAAGATGTCATCTATGGCCTTTGCAGCAGATATTAAAATCAAATTTCGCCTTCCGTAGCCCTTTCGAACACTCGAAGAGTTTCTGCAGCTGTATTCTCACATTGATGAATCTTCTCTTCCACTCAAAAATTAATTTTCAACTGCTTAATTAAACGAGTTATTCTATTTCTTTAAAACAGAAAGAATGCTTTTTAAACTGATTGAATTAAACAATTGTCCTCATTAGAGAATATGCCTTAGGTTATCCAATTTTTGAAAATTTTGACCTTTTGAATTTCTACATTTTGACATGGTCACAACCCCCATGTCCTAATATTCTATAGGAGAAAATTTTGAACAACATATCTCTCAAAAAAAGAGAAAAAAAAATTGAACAAGTGCAAGTCTCCTCTTAGAACAAGTTCTCTCTCCTTATAAAGAGCAAAAGCAGATGAATTTGCATCCTCTATCAGTGACTATATATATATATATATATATATATTTATTTATTTATTTATAATTTGTCATACTATATTATAATGGACTTTGAAACTATAAGGGTTTTAATTTATTAGCAAAATTAATGTGACCATGGAGAAAAAAGGGGTAAAAATAGGCATGACGCACGTGCTAACATTTGCATGGATAATAATAATAATAATTATTATTATTATTATTAAATTAGAAAAGTTCATCGTGCTTAATTAACTAAGTCAAGGGGAATAAATTAAAAAAAAAAAAACAGGGCGAATCAAAACAGTATCACATTTGTTGTCACTTTGCTATGGTTTAGATATTTGATTATGAATCTCACGATTGGTTGTGGGTTACAGCTGGGTGGGATGCATGGGTTCATTGTGTTCTGGTAGGTGAACTACATAGTAGATTTCGAAACCAAAAGGAGCTTTTTATAGAAGTGCTTTTTCTCTATGTCGCATTGAATTATTGGAGAGGAGTAAGATCACTCTAGATATAACCAAACTTGCGTAATCAACTTGATCTTATTTGCTATCCTAATTTAGAAATTGTTGGCCACTTAACTACTCAGTTGGGTGCGTTGTATTTGCATGGTACCGAGAGAACCACGCTTCCCAGTTTTGTAGTTAGAGTGCGCGTGTAATGCACGCTTTGCACAAAAGGAAAAAAAAAAAAGCTTAAAAAATTACAAACTTATTTATTTTATAGCATTTAATTGTATATGTAGAATAAATATGCTTTCTTAAATTATAATCACCTCGTTTGCTATAGAAATGGAGATAACAGTTATATATTAAGTCAACTTTATTTATTAGATTTAAATAGTTTAGGATTCTCCCGTTGTTTAAGTTAAAAATTCTATTTGATTGTAATTATCTAATTCGATAGAAGAATAGAAAGAATTATAGTCGATTAGTTAAGTTCGATTTTGAGAATTTAGATTTGTTTAAAAAGTTAATGTCGTGTCTGTTAGTAATTGGTTTCTTTAAGTATTGATATATCACTACAACAAAAACGATCTATAACGACACTTTAAAATATAGGTTTATGTCAAAAAAGTGCTGCTAGCTAAAATTACCGACACTTTTAAAAAGTGTTGCTATATGTGGGGTCGCTAGGTATATAGTGACAGTTAAAGAGTGTCGCTATAACCTAAAAAAGTGCTGTTAATTTACCAACAACTTATTTAAGCATTTAGCAACCGCCGAAACTTTATCTCGTTGGCTGCGGTGGCGGAGGAGGACGACAGGAATGGCTTTTCGTCTAAAATTTCAGCGGATTGAGTGAAGAGAGAAGAAAATATGGTAATTGATTTTTTTTTTTTTTCTTTTCTGTTTATAATCGGGCCAAATGGACTGGGTGTGGTGGGTTGAGTAGAGTAATCTTTTTATTTTGGTTGGATTGGGCTTTATATTTAGGCATTAGTAGATGTTTTTTTAAGTTTTAGTATAAATGGGACACTTACTCAAAAGTGTCCCAAACATGTGTCCCTATAACCTAATTCTGTTGTACTGTATCTTGAGAATACAAGAGATATTTTTGAAAGAAAATCTAAAATATTTAAAATTTATATTCATTTTTTTATATATATAATGTAGATAGATGTGTAAAAAATTGTGAATTTTCAATATCTAATATTTAGATATTAATTTTGGCGAAATCAATGGTTGTTCTTGCATTATTAGCAGCATTATCACGAGAAAGCTGTAAAAGACTTTACGATATTATGAAAAAGTCGGAGGGTTTAGTTGCAAATTTCTCTTTGTTGGGCTAAGTCCCTGGGCCACTAAAGAGATTACATCCCACGGTCTACAGCCCGTGGCCCATGGCCTACGGTCTACGGTCTACGGTCCACGGACCACGGTCTACGGCCCATCTTTAATTGTTGCATTCGCGCCGAGGCGTGTCGCCTACGCCGAACTAAAGAGATAAGAGCGCACTCTCCTCTAAACTCTCGTTGTTAATAATCCGTAAAAATGGCGATGCGCGTCTCCTTCCTCTCCTACGCTCCTCCCCGTTCCCTCTTCGAGAGTTCCAAAGCCCTCTCCAATCCCCTCTTCTCCCTCTCTCACCTCTCGAAGAAGCTTAGTAGTGGTGGTAGTAGTAGTAGTATTAGTAGGAGGAGGAGGAGGAGCTTTGGAGCTCTCTCCGCCTCGGCCATGGCGGAGGGCTCTCCTCTCACCGTCCTCGTCACCGGCGCCGGTGGTAGGACCGGTAATTCCCGATCGTTTTTACATAACGTTTGAATTCGCATTACGATTCACCGTGTTGTTGTTTTATTAGGATTAGCATGAAATTACTAGAGAGAACGTTCTAGGGAAGTGGTGGGTTTGGTTGGAGATTTGGGGATTCTACAGAAGCGAGTGAGGCATTTCGTCGAATAGGTTATGGTGGTAGAATTCGAAAACATATTGTGAATAGTGGAGGATAATGTGGAGAGTATCTCTACCTTTTCTTCCATTTAAAATCATTTCGTATATCGATCATAGCTAAAAATTAAACGAAAAATGAAATTATTACCGTTTGAGATTGTAGTTTGATAATTTACAGAGTGAAAGCGATTTGAGAGATCAATGGCACTTAGTAGTGTTTGGTTTTTATCTATTTATTTGTGTGCCCGAAAAATTCACTGCATTCATTAACTTTGCTAGGTGGAGATGTATCTCAAAATGTCCTGTAGTTGTTGAGTGCTTCTTCTCACTTCTCATACTCTTATCTTACTTTGCGTGCGCGGAAAATTTTGCTGAACTACTTAGTTTCTTTTATTTATGCTTTTATGAAAAATTGAACAGGCCAAATTGTTTACAAGAAATTGAAGGAGCAAACGGACCGGTATGTTGCAAGAGGCCTAGTTAGGACAGAGGAGAGCAAAACCAAAATTGGGGCTGCTGACGACGTGTTTGTCGGCGATATAAGACAAGCTGAAAGTATTGCTCCAGCTTTTGATGGCATTGGTGCGCTCATAATTCTCACCAGCGCGGTGCCAAAGATGAAACCAGGGTTTGATCCAAGCAAAGGAGAACGGCCCGAGTTCTATTTTGAAGATGGTTTCTACCCTGAACAGGTAATTTGCAGTAATCAATATCTTTTAGATTCATCACTGCAGTTTTGATTTTTCTTTTCCGTCTTCAATTGATTAGCATCTTTCTTTCTTTCTTTCTTTCTTAAGGTTGATTGGATTGGTCAGAAGAATCAAATTGATGCCGGTAAGGCCTCCCCCTCTTACCTCAGCTTCGTGCGAATGTTTTCCTTGTTCATTCGTCTCACTCCCTTGTTTTCGTACAGCCAAAGCTGTTGGCGTAAAGCAGATAGTTTTGGTAGGCTCCATGGGTGGGACGGACGTCAATAACCCATTAAACAGCATCGGAAATGGAAATATCTTGGTAAGTACTCGCGATTGTTTTCTATCTACCACTTCTTATGTCTGATACATTTACAAGTTCTCTTCTACTCGTTGTGATTTGAACTTCAGTTTCTGTTTCTGATGCTTATCCATGCAAAGGGGCAGCACTATTTTTGCAGATATTTAGCTACTCTAACAATGAAGAATGATAGGCGAACATAATGCACTACTTATATAGCTTAGTGTGCCTCTATTACGTCGCTTACGGTTGCTTCTGGGGAAATGCCATTATGTTATAAGTTTGCACTTCCAAGATCTATCCATTGAAATGCCGTTGAACTGTTTAGCCAATTGCTATATGGCACTGAAAAGCATTTAGTAAGAATTATTTTCGTTCTTAATATTGATTTATATTAGGATAGCACATTCTTACTAGTGTTTCAAATCATTTGCAGGTGTGGAAAAGGAAGGCGGAGCAGTATTTGGCTGACTCTGGTGTACCATACACTATCATAAGGTGAAAGGCTGAAAGCTCTGTTAGTTGTGCAGCTACAATAACAAAATCAATTACTTTTTTTTTACACTTTCTTAATTCATGGAATAGTAATGCCCGTCCTTATTCTGAAGAACATGCTCGATTTTCAATGATACTGTTTCTGAGCGCAGTTTTCTACTAAAAGCTGACCGGGAAAATGAAACCATTTGGTATTTCTACCAGGGCTGGTGGACTACAGGATAAAGATGGCGGCGTCCGAGAATTGCTTGTGGGGAAAGATGATGAGCTTCTCAAGACGGATACAAGAACGATTGCTAGGGCTGATGTTGCAGAAGTCTGCATTCAGGTTTATTATCCCTGATAATTGAAATTCGTAACAATGCAAAACTTCTTAAGACATCCTTTTATTTTTTATTCCTTTGCTTTTTTGCTTGTATTAAGTTAAGCGAAACACCCCGTTAAAACAAATTGCAGCATTTGCTATTCAATGAATGAAGAGCATTAGCCTCTTCGAAGTTGTATTCTACTTTTCTGTCTCGAGACAAAAATAAAATAAAAAAATCCATGAGTAATACCTCACATGATTAAATCATTCTATCATCTTGTTTCATTCTGCAAACTATGCTGCATTTGTACATCATCTTACTTATTAAACTTTCCTTGTTTTCCGTGTCAATTTGCGAATTTTCCCGACTTCAAAAATTTTCCTTAAATTGCAAAGTATTTTCTGCGGGCAGGCTTTGCAGTTTGACGAAGCGAAGTTTAAGGCATTCGATCTCGCGTCGAAGCCCGAGGGTGAGGGTACGCCGACCACCGATTTCAAGGCGCTCTTCTCGCAGGTCACTGCGCGGTTTTAAGTGAAATCACAATTTTGTATCTAATTTCAATGCTAGTCTCGGTGAAAGATCCAGAAACACTCTTGGTTGAACATTGCTGAGAGCCTGTGGCTGCCTAGTTATTCTCATTCCTGTAATATCTCTGTACCATTCAAGTTGTAGCAATTTGTTCTCGGAGGTAGACCTGTGTGAGGATATAAACTCTGGCATCTAACATGGAAAGGAGAGTAGCAGTTGGTGCGTTTTTTTTTTGTTTTTTTTTTTTCTATTTTTGAAAATAGTGGAATATTCTATTAATAGTGCTAGTGCTCATATGCCTTCTCATTTGTCAATCCAATTGAGTAATGTGACAGACTCAATAGAATGTTTCTACGCAATGTTATTAGTATGTTGAGTGGCAAAACGTTAGCGTTGGAATATAATTTACTTGTTATTTCTTAATGTGTTAATTTTTAAAATTGAAAACTTAGAAGTTCGAGTTCGTTGTTTTAAAATGTGGTATAATTCAGATGATCCAATCTTCGCGGTCCACTAGTGATTTTGGGCCTTTTTGTGATCTTATAAATGGGCCTTACTGGATATAATAATTAGGATTAACAAAGTTTAAACAAATATTTTCAGTGTCCGATAATTCGTCAATTAAATACTTACTCGTGTGATAAGTCCTGTTTTTTTTCTAAAATTAAAAGCCAAATACTTATTTAATCGAATTTGGATTCTACACCAATTCGAACCCAGAAACAATCTACGGCAGCTTGACCGAAAGCTTAAGCTTAGTTTACTGTTGAGATCTATCTAGATAAAATAAAGTTAGAATATAAATATATATAAATATATTTTTATATTTCATCACATCGTAAAAAATATATTGTAACTGTCTCGTCAATATACGCAAAATATAATATTACAAACAAAAATAGATATAATATTTTTTTACCTTACGTTTTTTTATCGCAAGTAACGCAAATCTCTTACCTTCAACGCTTACACAGTTCTTAAACCCTCTAGTTCCCCCTCTCTCTCTCTCTCTCTCTCTCTCTCTCGCTCTCTCTCTCTTCTCCCCGGTGGAAAACCCTAACCCTTACTCCACATATATCATCCCTACTCCTTTGGTCGACCATGGCGTCGATTGAGAGATTCAAGCTCGGATTCCGATCTCTAGGGCGAGAACCGACCTCCGATTCCAGCAACTTAAACTCTTCCGATCAAGCTCATATCCTCGTCCCAAGAGCTCCTGAGTACGATTCCCCCCTCCCCCTTTTCTCTCATTTTTTTTTCTTGCTATTATCGTTTCTTTGATCCCTTTTGTGTACGATTACAGGTAGTAGAAATCGAGAATCCCTTATTAGTTTAGTATAATCGATTTAAACGGTATCAGGTTTGTTGATTGTGAATGAAATGGTTTACGAAGAATATAGATGTTACTGTTCTGGGGTGATTCCTATTAGGGTAGATTTGTTTGTAAGACCATGTAGAACAAAGCTTCAGCGTATAAGTAAGCTTGAGCTATCAAAGAGCAACTTATGATAATCGCAACTAGGAATATGAGCGAGTCCTGAAAAAGGACTAAGAATGCCTTAGAGTTGAAAACTATGGATGTAAGTTCTTCGGCAGATAAGTGTCTGCTTACTTCGTCACGTTTCTAATTTGCTATTATTTAGGGCAAGATAATTAGCAAACAGTCAAGTTTACAGGTTTCTCATTGTTCGCACAAATAATTGATATAGATGTATCATAGTAATCTTTTAAAAATCCTTAACTAGTTGTTTAGCAACATTAAAGATCGGACCATCAATAAGTAGTGTTTTTAGGTTTCTAGTCAACGATGTTGAACATTGGCCTTTTTATTTTTATCTCTAGAGAAGGGGTTTAATGGTGACCAAGACCATGCCAAATTCCTATGCTACTGTAGAAATTTTTAAGTTGCAGTTATCCTTATGATTTACTAGATTTTCTTCAACTTACCTGATAAATTGCATTCCCTTTGTGTCATTTTTGTAGAGGAAGTAGCTTAGTTGACCTTCTTATTTTCGATTTTTGACCATTTGGCCTTCTTATTTTCACCTTTGAGGTATTCATGTGCAAATATATTATATGACACCTCTATGCAACAGACAAGAGTAAACAAAAAAAAAAAGAAAAAGAAAAAAAATCACTTAGCTTGCTTGAAATTAGAAATATGTATCTGCTAAACAATGCAAATAGCCTCACCAGATGTATTATGGTTTGCATGTTTTCTTCGTTAAGAATTAAATCTGTGATATAACCAGAGGTTTTTCATAATTTTAGCTCTCTCTTGGCTGCCATTTCCTTTTTCTGCAGACTGTTCTGCTGTGTAATTGAGAGTCTATGATGGGATGGTTTTGTTGCAGGCGGGTAATATCTTTGTGGACATGTAGCAAGATGTGCGCCCTTACTTTTGCAGTTGGTGTGGTAGTTGGTTTTACGCTAAAGAGGCGGTTGAGACAGTGGGCTGTGAAACTGCTCAAGCGATTGAAGGATGACTAGCCTGTCCTATGGTATGGTAAGCTTCAGTTCAAGATCTCTTGTCTACGAATTTTTTTAGGCATAATTCTTCGGGTACCTCAGAATGTACTTCCATAAGTGTGCGATTGATGAGTTACATTTAAAAGATGACATTCGTGGTGGGCTTCAAGTTTGAAAAGCTGAATTGCAAGAACTGATTCAACAATCGCACTTTGGGTATCTTCCAAGGTACTCCATATCTTTAATCGTTTTCACTCATCAGCTTATTTTGTTCTGAGTGCTTGGTAATTCATCATAACTGAGTATTTTATAGTGAATCCGGGACACCATATGCTTGGAATTTTTGTTGAATATAGAACTCATTTTGTTGTTTCTTTCTTGCTTCTGCTAATGGGTTATTGATAAATTCATGTGTGGGCATGGTTTCATTGGGAAATTCATGTCTATTAATGTGGACCATCTAACTGTAGAGTTGTGTCGCTGGGGCCAGGCTATTGCCATGGTCGGTGAAGAGGCATGGTGATCAGTGATCTTAGGCTGTGTGTAGAAACTGGCCGAACGGTAATGCTAGAAGTCGTAGGGCCTGTTTGGCCCTGTAATTGCTGCCGTGCCGGCATAGTTCACTCCACAGCGGTTACATGTTTTAGGTCATGAAGGCCCGAAAACACGAACTGTGTGAGAGGTTGGTCCTACTGCAGCCCACGAGCCAAGTTTTGGCACCCTGCTCAACCGTTCACTTTTCACATCTTAGGCTGCAGAGGCCGAAAAAGCGGACCATAAAAACAACTTCATACACGGAAGAAGTTGGCCCAACTTCTACAGCCCGCAGGCGCAGAAGCAAAGGTCAAACAGACCCTTACCACTCCCACCACATACTAGACAAACATTTGGAGAAAAGATGTCACCACAGGTCCGCAAGACTCGCATAATAGCCAACCTTTATTTGAACTTCTTAGGGGTTTCCTTTTAGTTCATAAAAAGCTAGAATGATGGCTATGGATGGAAAGCACACCTGGATCGAGAAAGTGCATCTTTTAGGGAAACTTGAGTTTAGCATATTGTTCGGTTGAAATAAACCTCATGATATGTCCTACACAGCCCTTATGCTTTAAATAGTTTGTGTTCGGTTCGCGGTTTGGTTTGTATCAGTGTTGGGTGCATCCAAGGTGGTTAGTCAGTCCTTAGTGTTAGATGGCCTAACTAGTGCTTGGTCTAATTAGGCATACAACTCTGATCATGCCAAATTTTGCAACCTCTAGTTGACAATTTTGGCAGTGGTGTCCCCTTCATGAATATTGGGTAACATATAAAGTTTGTTAAATTGTTGAACATATATAAATGTGATCCAACACTAGTATCTCAAAGTTGGGAACTGGGTAATGGAAAACTTGGCCTAATTAATTCCCTGCTTTGTGGGCATGCAGAGCTTGTTTCACACAGTGGAACTTCTGTAAGGCGTTTGGCTTCGCACTATGAAAGATTACTTGGAGTAAAATGATATCCGAGAATCTTATTTCTATTCATTCTATTACTAGGAATATAGTATTTCGTTTTGATTGTACGGTCATATTATTTAATCAATGTTTTTAAGATTACGAAAAATATATAATATATTATTTATTTTAATTAATTTTAAAATAATACTATAAAAAAATTTCAACATCTTTTTAGAAAAAAAGAGAGAATATAGATTAGAAAGAGAGAGCATAATTAAGAAATAGAAGAGAAATAGAGTCGAGATTAGAGAAGAGAGGGTTTGAAATTTTAGAAAAAGGGGAGAAATAGCTTAATTTAGAGAGAGAAAAGATTGAAGTTTAGAGAGAAAAAGATAAGTTAGAGAGAGATATGAGGTTAGAGTGTAAAGAAAAATAATACCAACTAGCCGCGGTGGAAGGAAAAAAGAGATTAGACATATTATAATTATCCCAATCCATTAATATGAGAATATCCATCTCCCTCAAGGAATGAGATTAGTACTTTGGGATGCATTTCATTCCCACAGTAAATCCTAATATTACCAATAATTTACTTAGTACGTTTAGCTAAACACCGTCATATTTTTTTATTCCTATGAATTACTAGAAATCTTAGAAGATAGCCACGAACCAAACGCACTCTAAAAGTGATGTGTATGATTGTTCAGAAAAATAGTACTAATTGTTATCAAAATCTACTTGTTTCGACAATTCAAAATTGGGTGAAGGTTGTAGCTCCAGAATGTTTCAGTTTATGTTCCTACCTATTATCCGGAAATACCAAGAGAGATTACGTCTAATGAGACTACTACATTATTCGTGAAAAGCCAACCAGCGCATTGTAAAAATTGGATAGGTTCGATCTATGGCTCATTGAGGGTCAAAAACAAAATGTCACTCCTTCAAATAAATTCGAATTGTTGAGACATAATTTCGTGATCTACTGTCAACCTATTCCAATTCCAACAGCTCAGACTCGGATCGTGAGGATCACCGGAATACTTCGTATCAACAGATAAGATACTCGTATATCAATATTGATTAGAAAAAAATAATTTGCTGAGATGGAAATAAGATATATATATTTTTATGGTAGTGAAGGTAGAAGCTTAATTTTGAATTTCTGCTTTAAGATTCAGAATTTTATTTCGTCTCGTATTTACAAGTTTTAAACTTGTTTGCCATTTTCAACATTTGATTATTGCTTTGTAAGGGGAAAGTGGCTGAAGTTAAAACAATTTAATTCTATTGTTTGGTTGGCTATAAATGAAACAAGTTTTGTAATTTTGATTATTTAATTATATATAAAGAGGTGAAAATATAAAACAACCTACTTATACTCGCAATTTTAAATAAAAAATTTAAATTTATATCTACAATTCAAATTAATTTACAATTTAAATTTAAAACTTAAATCTAAGTTGAGTTTATAATAAAAATTAAGAACATAAATTTACAATTTGAATTTAATGTTTAAGTTATAACTTATAAGTGAAATTAAATTCTAAAATAAAAGTTCAACATAGAAATTAGAACATTTATTAAAATTTGAATTCATAATTTGAATTTATAATTTGAGATATATTTTAATTTACTCTTTAATATTAATTTTTGAATTCAAATGTAAATTCACAATTTGAATTAATATTTAAATTTAAATTAAAATTTGAGCTTAAATTACAATTTGAGTTGAACATTTGAATTCATAACTTGAATTCAAAGCTCAAATTGAAACTCATATTGAAATTAAATATAAATAAAAAAATATAAATTTAAATATAAATTTAAATTTAAATTTAAATTTCAATTTCAATCAGTAATTTGAATTTATGGTTGGGACAATTTGAATTCAAAGTTCAAACTGGAGTTCTTAGCTAAAGATAATTTGATTAAAATTTTAATTTTAAAGTTTAAATTTAAATTTAAATTCTAGAATTCAAATTTAAATAAAAATAAATATTTAAAAATTTAAATTTAAATATAAAGTCACAAATTTGAATTAAAAAATTTTATGTTGAATTTGAATTTTCAAATAAAATTTCAGAATGTGATAATGATTTTAATTCAAATTTAAAATGAAATTTACCTTTAAAAATAAATTCAAAATTAAAGTTAAGATTAAATATAATCTCTTAATTCTTAAATAAGCTTCTATTTTCGGTAACTTTTGAATTTTTTAAACTGAAATTAAAAACAATAAGATTTAGTTATAATTTACTTTATCAGCCTATTTTTGTATAGTAATTTTTATATTCACTTTGAAAATCAAATAATAGATAAGATTAAATATAATCTCTTAATTCTTAAATAAGCTTCTATTTTCGGTAACTTTTGAATTTTTTAAACTGAAATTAAAAACAATAAGATTTAGTTATAATTTACTTTATCAGCCTATTTTTGTATAGTAATTTTTATATTCACTTTGAAAATCAAATAATAGATAAGATCTTATTTTTTAAAAGTATCATTTTTGATGCTTCACTTTTCATCAATGTAAAAAAATAATTTTAAGAGTTAGGCCAAATGGGATTGCCACCCCGGGCTCCCGCATGGCATTCGCTAGATATCCAACCTTATCCAGCTAGCTATTTTTCTACACTTCGTAGCACGTGATGGATCCATCATAACAAATAAGAGTATAGAGATCCCATGTGACTCATCTTAGGCTTTTCTCACCCCTACACTCTTCCTATTTATCAATTATTTGCTTAATTATTAATTAAAATTAGTCTAATGGATCCTATACCTCAGTTATTTAGTACTCTGTATACATCTCTTTTTCTTTCCTTAGTTGAGGAGTTGGTAGAGGGGCACATATATGATATACTCTCTCTCTCTCTCTCTCTCTCTCGTTCTTAAAGGTGGATCCAACTACTGACACTGACCAGCTAGCAAATTGGAACCAAAATTTTCAAATGCAAGCATTCTTTTAAAGGAATGTAACACAGCTTCTGTTCTCTGCTGTTCTATTGGAGGATGATTCCAACCTAATCAACCACAGTAACAACCTGTGTTGAAAGAACCTTTGTATGGTACTACTATCTCTACATTACTATTTTTGGGTGTTTTCCATATATATCAGTCAATCTCTCTCTCTCTCTCTCTCTCTCTCTCTCTCTCTCTGCCCTTAGTTTAATTTTGATAGCATCAATAGATCATAGCAAATTAGCAATACAAGTTTAATAGTACTGTTGTTGATGTTTCTCTCTCACAACATCTCTTAAGCCATCACTGACCGTCCGTAGTGCAAATGACAAAGGACTTGGTCATTGGTATCTGAGATCTCAAGTTCGAATCCTAATTGATTCATATTTTCAGCTAATTTTATTTTTTAAAAAATAAACAAAACGTACAGTATGTTATCTTTTTTTTTTTTTAAAAAAAAAATCTCTCTTAAGCTATCATGTGGTAGGGCATCNTTAGAGAGAGATATGAGGTTAGAGTGTAAAGAAAAATAATACCAACTAGCCGGCGGTAGGAAGGAAAAAAGAGATTAGACATATTATAATTATCCCAATCCATTAATATGAGAATATCCATCTTCCCTCAAGGGAATGAGATTAGTACTTTGGGATGCATTTCATTCCCAAGTAAATCTAATATTACCAATAAGTTTACTTAGTACGTTTAGCTAAACACCGTCATATTTTTTTATTCCTATTGAATTACTAGAAATCTTAGAAAGATAGCACGAACCAAACGCACTCTAAAAGTGATGTGTAGTATTGTTCAGAAAAATAGTACTAATTGTTTATCAAAATCTACTTGTTTCGACAATTCAAAATTGGGTG
The DNA here is from genome assembly GCF_001540865.1 of Ananas comosus. Taxonomy (NCBI): domain Eukaryota; kingdom Viridiplantae; phylum Streptophyta; class Magnoliopsida; order Poales; family Bromeliaceae; genus Ananas; species Ananas comosus. The sequence continues at coordinate 15,181,257 of NC_033624.1, read as the reverse complement.
AAGGTTGTAGCTCCAGAATGTTTCAGTTTATGTTCCTACCTATTATCCGGATATACCAAGAGAGATGTACGGTCTAATGAGACTACTACAGTTAGTTCGTGAAAAGCCAACCAGCGCATTGTAAAAATTGGATAGGTTCGATCTATGGTCATTGAGGGTCCAAAAACAAAAATGTCACTCCTTCAAATAAATTCGAATTGTGAGACATAATTTCGTGATCTACTGTCGAACCTATTCCAATTCCAACAGCTCAGACTCGGATCGTGAGGATCACCGGAATACTTCGTATCAACAGATAAGATACTCGGTATATCAATATTGATTAGGAAAAAAAATAATTTGCTGAGATGGAAATAAGGATATATATATTTTTATGGTAGTGAAGGTAGAAGCTTAATTTTGAATTTCTGCTTTAAGATTCAGAATTTTATTTCGTCTCGTATTTACAAGTTTCAAACTTGTTTGCCATTTTCAACATTTGATTATTGCTTTTGGTAAGGGGAAAGTGGCTGAAGTTAAAAAAATTTAATTCTATTGTTTGGTTGGCTATAAAGTGAAACAAGTTTTGTAATTTTGATTATTTAATTATATATAAAGAGGTGAAAATATAAACAAACNTAAACAAAACGTACAGTATGTTATCTTTTTTTTTTTTTAAAAAAAAAATCTCTCTTAAGCTATCATGTGGTAGGGCATCTTTATAGCCAATCCCACACATTATAAGATTCCTTTGGCCCCTCACCGTGGGATGATTGGATGTCAGCTGATCAACGGCTGCTTTTGCGTGCTATCGTTGCGAATGGATCAGGTGGGGTTCTTGTTCCTACACCCAACCAGAATAAAATAAAAATTTGAATGGTGGTCCCTACACTGCTTTAAGATTCAAAACAAGAAGGTGATAGAGAGCTAATACCTTATCTAGCTCTCTTCTCAAAAAATATTCCCGAGCCACCCACCGTCACCGGAGCATGAGCCAAGGAGAGGGAACACAGAGCGGGGTGGCATGCCGGTGTCGGTGGGCTGCAGCNCAATTTGAGTTGAACATTTGAATTCATAACTTGAATTCAAAGCTCAAATTGAAACTCATATTGAAATTAAATATAAATAAAAAAATATAAATTTAAATATAAATTTAAATTTAAATTTAAATTTCAATTTCAATCAGTAATTTGAATTTATGGTTGGGACAATTTGAATTCAAAGTTCAAACTGGAGTTCTTAGCTAAAGATAATTTGATTAAAATTTAAATTTTAAAGTTTAAATTTAAATTTAAATTCTAGAATTCAAATTTAAATAAAAATAAATATTTGAAAATTTAAATTTAAATATAAAGTCACAAATTTGAATTAAAAAATTTTATGTTGAATTTGAATTTTCAAATAAAATTTCAGAATGTGATAATGATTTTAATTCAAATTTAAAATGAAATTTAACTTTAAAAATAAATTCAAAATTAAAGTTAAGATTAAATATAATCTCTTAATTCTTAAATAAGCTTCTATTTTCGGTAACTTTTGAATTTTTTAAACTGAAATTAAAAACAATAAAATTTAGTTATAATTCACTTTATCAGCCTCTTTTTGTATAGTAATTTTTATATTCACTTTGAAAATCAAATAATTGATGAGATCTTATTTTTTAAAAGTATCATTTTCGATGCTTCACTTTTCATCAATGTAAAAAATAATTTTAAGAGTTAGGCAAAATGGGATTGCCACCCCCGGCTCCCGCATGGCATTCGCTAGATATCCAAACGTATCCAGCTAGCTATTTTGCTACGCTTCGTAGCACGTGATGGATCCATCATAACAAATGAGAGTATAGAGATCCCATGTGACCCATCTTAGGCTTTTCTCACCCCTACACTCTTCCTATTTATCAATTATTTGCTTAATTAGTAATTAAAATTAGTCTAATGGATCCTATACCTCAGTTATTTAGTACTCTGTATACGCCTCTTTTTCTTTCCTTAGTTGAGGAGTTGGTAGAGGGGCACATATATGATATATTCTCTCTCTCTCTCTCTCTCTCTCTCTCTCTCTCGTTCTTAAAGGTGGATCCAACTACTGACACTGACCAGCTAGCAAATTGGAACCAATATTTTCAAATGCAAGCATGCTTTTAAAGGAATGTAACACAGCTTCTGTTCTCTGCTGTTCTATTGGAGGATGATTCCAACCTAATCAACCACAGTAACAAACTGTGTTGAAAGAACCTTTGTATGGTACTACTATCTCTACATTACTCTCTCCCCCTCTCTCTCTCTCTTTTTCTCTCGCTGCCCTTAGTTTAATTTTGATAGCAACAATAGATCATAGCAAATTGGCAATACAAGTTTAATAGTGCTGTTGTTGATGTTTCTCTCTCACAACATCTCTTGAGCCGTCACCGACCGTCTTTAGTGCAAATGATAAAAGACTTGATAGTTGGCATCAGTGATTCTAAATTAGAATTTTAATTGATTCATATTTTTAACTAAGTTTATTTTTTAAAAAATAAACAAAACGTACAGTATGTTATCTTTTTTTTTTTTTAAAAAAAAAATCTCTCTTAAGCTATCATGTGGTAGGGCATCTTTATAGCCAATCCCACACGTTATAAGATTCCTTTGGCCCCTCACCGTGGGATGATTGGATATCAGCTGATCAACGGCTGCTTTTGCGTGCTATGGTTGCGAATGGATCAGGTTGGGTTCTTGTTCCTACACCCAACCAGAATAAAAATTTAAAGGGTGGTCCGTGGTCCCTACACTGCTTTAAGATTCAAAACAAGGTGATAGAGAGCTAATACCTTATCTAGTTCTCTTCTAAAAAAATATTCCCAACACAGCCCTTATTTATCCTAACTAACCAAACATTTATGCAAAATAATTTGTTATCCTTCTTCCCCCTTCTTCGCTGTTCTGTGCCACGCCTCGCCGCCGCCGAGCCACCCACTGTCACCGGAGCATGAGCCAAGGAGAGGGAACACGGAGGGGGTTGGCGCGCCGGTGTTGGTGGCCTGCAGCAGCGAGGAGAGAAGGGTGTGGGGGAGAGGGCGAGAGAGAAGAGAACAAGGAGGAGGTTGGCGAGGCGGCAGGTAGCTGCAAAGGCGGCGGCAGCGGAAGTGGACAGCAGCTGTGAGGAGGGAGGGGGGGGGGAGGAGGAGAAACAAACTCCTTCATTCTCCTAATTACTAATAAAAAAAATTGAGATAATTTTTTTTTAACTAAATAGTATAAATAAGATTAGATTTGAAAATATTTTACAAAGAAGACTATGTTGGTAACATTTTTTTGAAAGAGAGCTAGAGAAGGCATTATTAGTTCGGTAATACATGGTGGATCATGCAGTCTCATGCAGGGGCGCAGTCAAAATTTCAAGGGACATGGGATCTTATTTGTCGATCAACACAGATAGTTGATACTTAAAAATGTTCTTAATGTTTGGCTTGTAGAATTGCTTTTCTAGTCGAAAACAGTTGAGGGCCATATGTTTGGCGAATAAAGTTTTGAATAGCTATATTGAATATAGCACTTTGGAAGAAGCCGTAGCTATTGTTTGGCTTTTTTTTTTGAGATTATCGTGCTGGGAAAAAATTGGAGCGTTTGCTGTGACCGAGAAGCGAAAATGTACATATTGATCCCCTGGGTAGAAAAGCCGAACCTGATAACAAGCGATCAAACTACACATATTTTTGTAAGTTCTTTCAAATTTGAGGCGAATTATTAGATCTTCATATAATAGATTGGATCTGAGAAACAAACTCATCCCCGTAACCTGCGAATTAAATTTTAAAAAAAAACAATCAAGAAAAAATTCCAAATTAAGAAATTTAAAACAGGAACTCGCGAGTTCAAATGATCGATACCACGGAATACGCAGCGTAGGTTCTGTAGTTTATATATATATATCTCTCTTTATATATATATATCTCTCTCTCTTTTTCTCTACCTACCAAAACCAACGTGCGTGCAATGGACGGTCCAGATCAACTTACCCTTGCAGTTCGGACACGCGTCGGTAGATGGTGACCATCGGACCAAAAACTGGGTGGGCCGCTTTTTCCGGGGCCCACCGCGCGCGTCGGGAGCGACAAAACCCTTTGACGGAGGAGATAACGGTCGCCGTTAATTCGACGCTCCGCAGTAAAACCCGCTTGGGTGGCGAAGGTGGGCCCCACACTCCCCCCGACCACACGGTTACAACCCCCGCCCCTTATCTCCGAGACTAACGCCGTTATGCTTCGCGGCCCTAAAACGCGCCACGTGGACGACCGTGACGGCTGAGGATGCGTCTCATCGCCATTCTCACGGGCTCTCACACCTCCAAAAAATAATAATAATAATAATAATGTTTTTTTTAAAAAAAAAATAGATAGTTTGGTTGAAAATTAATAGTACTTTTCGCAACCAATGGGATTGTGTTATTTTGCAACGTGACATCCTCTTTTATCCGAGGTGGCATTGGGCCTTAACGGGGAGGAATTCTACGCTGTCACACTTGCATCACATCATCAATAATAAAACAATTATATGAGACATATATTTCTAAAAGGAGTCATTTGATTCGTTTATTACACCACGTCACCAATATACCCATTGCATTCTAAAATTTTTTCTTAACGAGAAGCCAATAAACACGATGGGTTGCCTCCTTGGATAGCATGATCGATTGAGGAACGTGTATTACTCGTCACATGAACGTTGGGCTATTTATGTTAATAAAAATTAAGAAGTGTCTCTAAAATTTTATACTTTGCATTGGTTAGTAGATAATAAATTAAATTAACGAAAATTTCAATGTTTAATAGTGGCTTTTATAGGCACATAAATAAATAAATTCAATTTACAAAAATATATTGTGGTTTCATTTTTTTTTGTCTATTTACATCTTATTAACTGAATTCATTTTTTTTATGATATATATATATATATATACAATATTATTGTAGACAAAAAAAATGGCAACTAAAATTTTAGTTAATTAGGAAAAAAAGGGGAAATTTTCCTTTTAAAAAAGAGAAAGATTAAAAAACTCTCTTTTACAAGGGGCGAAAAAATGTAACGGCCGTACATTTTGCAAAGTGGACACGTGGCAAGACGCGAAGGGTGGCAGGGGACGAGTTACGGATCACGCGAGGGGAGGAAACGGTCCGGGGGTGGTTTGAAACAAGAGATAACGGCGTTAACCGGTAGCACGGGTAGGGGTTTACCGGATGAGCCGGTGGAGAGGGGAGGGGTCAAAGGTATAAGAGGTGGGGTTTAAGCGAAAGGGGTGGTTTTGAGGGGTTTTTGCGATCTCACAAGGAAGGGTAGAGAAATAGAGAGAGAAAAGAGGAAGAGGGGGAGAGAGGAGGAGGGTAAGGATTAAAATAATAAATACGTCTGAAAAATTCGATTAATTCGGGGGGAAATTTAGGAGCAAAATGGCTTGATTCCGATGCGAATTATATGCGTAGGATGGGGATTTGGATGTCGAAATTATCCGATCTGTTTTCTTTTGGGGCAATTTCTCGTGATTTTGTGATGATCTCGCCCAAATTCGCGATCTAATTGTGATTTTGGAGTCGCCGATGCTTTTTGCTCTTCGCGGATCGATCTGATCGAGGTGAGGGTTTCATTTCGTGGTCTGAGCATCTTTGGATGTTCTTTGGGCTCCGAATTTGGTTCTATTTTCCTCGAATTTTGTTAAATTAATTGAATTGTGGTTGGATTTGTTTGTTTGTTTTCCAGATATATATTTTTCAAATTCTGATTGTTTCTTCTGATCTCCGTTTCAATGTAAGGTGGAGATCTTTGGATCCGAGTCTATCTTGTTGTCTTTGAGATGGCGAATTGTTTTTTTTCTGGAATTTAATGGGATTATCGCGCTGAATCGGTTCAGATGTTTGCTCTTCTACGGTTCAGAGTAGTTCTATTGGATTGTCTTTGAGGTGATTTGGGAGGTAAAACCATTAATTCATAGGTCGCACGATCGCGTGCGTGGGATTATTGCTTCGATTCTAAAACAGGGGGGCTTCCGATTGTTTAGATGTTCTTTGCCTTAAAGACGCACGTAATGTTAATTCCATCATATATGCCCTAAGGAATATAAGGGAGGCACCTGCAGGATTCTTCAATTGATTATGAGCATCTGCAGAGATTAGGTTTAAGGTTTGATCATTGATGGGGATCCTTTCCTGTGTTTTTATCTTGTGATGGTTTACCAAAGGTTTTGTGTGCTTTAGGTTTAAGGATCCTACTTTGTTCGATCTGTGGGTGTTTGCATCTTAACAGTAGTGTCGGATGCTCCTTATCATGAGGAGTTATGGTTTCTCTTCCTTCTATTTATTGTCTTCCTTCATGAAATATATATAGGAGTAGAAAGAATTGAACAGAAATGGTATTGAGTAATTATCTCCTTTGATTTGTTACATTCAACATAAATGGAGTTTTTCTTAGATTTAAGCCTATAAATCTTAGTTTTGCTTGCTCGTCCTTTTTTGGGGTTAAGATATAGGGCACTTAGGTTCCATTGCCTGATTTGTGATCTTTGAGATTTTGCATCATGAACAGAAAAAAAAAAAAACCTTTTTTCTGTATGATTCATTGCTATCGACAAGAAAAACCCAGTTTTATTATATACCCAAGTTCTGTTGGTTTGATCCACTATTAGATCATTAGCACCCTGCATAGTTTTCACAACTACAATTAAGAACTTACTATCATATTTTTATTTTGAATACAGAAAATGGATAGAATGATCTTGATCCTCAATCATTGCTGAGCGCCTTGTAGTCATTACCAGTATTTGAGATATTATGTTGCAGAAGAGGTTGGATTATGGATCTTGTGGCCACCATATCCCTGCAATGCCACATTTTCCAAAAGCAGCTAAGGTATATATTGATGTGCTTTTTTTCATTTGCTGCTTGGTTTTTTTTTTTAATTTCTTTTTTTCATGGGTGTTACTGGAACCTCATGTGACCTGTAATTGATCTGCTAGGGTAAACGGTCAATTAGAAGGAAATTTGAGGACAATCAGATGTGTGCAATTGAATTGCTCGCCACAGTTGCAGGAAAGTTGTTAACGGAGGGAGAAAATTCCTCCAGCCTGGCTGACATAACTCGATCATCTAATCCTACTGTTGTAAAGGATTTCGTTAAACAGGAGCAAATTGATGAACCAACACCCATCAAATCCGAATTTTTGGATCAGGATAATTGTGATGAGAGTACATTGGGTCCAAAAGAAGCAGACCTACCTCCTGATTCTGGATTTAAAAAGCCCAATGTTTTTGATAAGGAATCAATAATCAATAGTACCAGAGGTGAATTTGGATGTTTACCTGTAAGTGAGTCAGTGGAATATAAAGAAGATCGGTCAAAATCACCTCTCCAATCCAGGCTAAAATCCCCTAAAGGTGAAATAATCGAGAATTGTCCAGATGTGTATAGTTTAGTGGACCAAATGGACTTGGATGTGAAACCTTCTGCATTAGTTAGCTCTGGCAGCATTGCTGAAGCGCCTTTGTACAGAAACCATTTTCCTTCTTGTAGTTCCTCTCCAAAGTGTAGGGATGGAACAAAACCTATTGTAGATAGAGATGATGACGAAAACTTTTCTGGGTGCGCTCGTCCTAGCACCATAACTAGTAAGGTCTATAGGCCACATTGTATAGGGGATCGTAGGGTAAGGAAGCTGTTGGCACCAAAGTTTCGCCACAAAGGAGAGCTTTCTAACACTGGTATGAATACTAGGATATCTATCCTGTAATTGACTCTCTTCCTCAAATTGTGAACTTTTGGTTGATTTTTAAGTAACAATGATTAGCTTTAATAAGATTTTTGAGTTGGTTTATGACACTGGATATAGAAACAAAGCCTGCCTTCCGAATCAAGAAAATGTGTTATACACGACAGAGGACGCAGAGGACTCTGTTTAAGAGGCGGAGATTGTTTGATCATTGTTCCATCTCGTCGTCTGGTGAAGAGATCTTTCGTGAAGGTATATCTAATTCACATTTGAAGGGAAATCCCAAAAAGGAAGCAAGTGCGTCACATGCAACCTCACATGGAGGTTTGTTTCACTTAACCTCTCTATGCTTTTTGAATTGCATTCTTTTTTTGTCCTCTTTGGAATTTTGTCTTGAAAGAAAATATACTTTCTTTTTGCAGCAAACAGGGCATCATCCTCCAGGACAGATCAAAAGCCATCATTCGAATCAGCAGACTACCATGGTATAATGAGCTAACTAATGATGATAACTAAATTAAGGACTTATATATCCTTTTCTTTTGATACTTAAATGATGAGGTTCGCAATGTCTCGCTTTCCAGTGAAGCTAAGAATCAAGTCTTTCAGAGTACCGGAGCTCTTCATTGAGATTCCTGAAACTGCAACCATTGGTTCATTAAAGGTACTGTGGTCTTACATGTTTGATTTTAATTTCTTGCATTGTTATTGTTGCATAATACTTTGGGTAATTAAGCTTCCTTGTTTTTTCTCCATGCATGGCTTTAGAGAAATTTAGTTATTACTCTAGGTGAATATACACATTTCTTATTGTCTTGGGTTCTCAATACCACTGGAACGTCAGCCATAGTCCCAACTGACAGGTCATGCAGCTTGCAGTTAAAGGTTCCCTATTTTATCTTATCAGTATTATTCTAAGCTCTTTCCTTGTTCAATCAATTGGGAGATCTTTTTTCTTCCTTGTATAGTTGTTATAATATCTGTCTCAAGAGAGCTACAGAATAACTTTATGTTTTGTTGTGCAGAAGACGGTAATGGAGGCCGTGACTGCTATACTCAGCGGTGGACTGCATGTCGGTGTTCTTCTTCAGGGAAAGAAAGTCAGAGATGATAACAAAACGCTAAGACAAGCTGGCTTATCTGACGATGATAAGCTAGAGAACTTGGGATTTACTTTAGAGCCAAATTCTGCACAAGCTCCACAGCAACTCACGGTAGCTGAAGATAGGCATTTACTGGATGCCTGTGATGTGACACAACCACTAGCTAGGTAATTTTTTTAACTTTAGTTTAATTATTAGTAAAATATAGTACTAGTTGATGTGGTCAATAATGACAATTAAATTAGTTGGTATGATAAAGCCAGATCATGATAAACCCATTATGGTATTGCTTTACTTAACAAATACAACTGTTTGCAGCCTCTTTATCTTTTCTCTTCTTTCTCTCAATAGGATTCCACCTCCAGATCATGGGGAGTCTGATAACACCCTGCGTCCCATACTAACCTCCATTACAAACAGCCCCGAGAGTGATCTCGACTCTGATCACTCTCCTACTAATAATATGTCAGCTCCAGATAAAATAACTGGTAGCTCTCGAGCTATCGTGGTTGTGCCGCCAATGAATGTTGAAGCACTTGCTGTTGTTCCACTGCGGAAACCAAAACGTTCGGAGCTCGCGCAGCGCCGCATTCGGAGGCCTTTCTCTGTTGCTGAAGTGGAAGCGCTTGTCCAGGCAGTCGAAAAGCTTGGGACTGGAAGGTTCGTTTCAACTGTTTCTGTTCCAATTGGCTTATGAGAATTGCTTTTTATATGGGTCTTGGATCTGTTTCTTTAGGTGGCGTGATGTGAAACTCAGGGCTTTCGATGATGCAAAGCACCGAACTTACGTTGACCTAAAGGTAATATTTTTCATTTTTAAAAAAAAAAAAAAAAAAAAAAAACCTAACTCATACATGCTTATATATGCCCAATGAGTTATATAATTAGGTTACCTCCCTTGCTTTTTCTGACAAGTGGATTAATCATCTTCTGAGATCATTCTAGTTTTGTTTGTTAGCATATGAGATCTCTCATTGTTTCCCTATTTAGAAAGCGCCGTCACGGCATCTCCACACAAGGTCAAGGGATTATATTCATACCATGTAGACCATAAATGCTACTTATTCTTATATGACGATGACGATGATGACTTTTAGGTTTGACTAGTTCTATATTTCCTTATCAGTATAAAACCTTATAGCGAAAATTAGAAACAATGAATCTCCGATGCGTCCTCTTGGCATGTGTTCTTTAGGATTCGGTAATCAACTCGGAATTGTTTGTGTGGTCCAGGACAAGTGGAAGACATTGGTGCACACGGCGAGGATCTCCCCTCAACAGAGGAGGGGTGAGCCGGTTCCGCAGGAGCTCCTAGACCGGGTCCTCTCGGCCCACGCCTACTGGACCCAGCAGCAGGCCAAGCTTCAGCCCAAACCACCTGTGCCGATGGCGGAGTCCGCTCATGTTGACTTCCCCTTCTTACTCTAAAAACCAGAGCTGGTGACACCTGAAGACAACTGTTGTTTGTAAAACAAGGAGGAAAAGAAAAAAGAAAAAAAAAAAAAAAAGAAAAGAAAAGAAGGAAAATGAAAAAAGACTGATCTGTGAAGTGTTTTCTTCTTACCATTATTTTCTTTTTTACTTTATTTTCTAAGCCAGGGTTCTCTCTCTTTTGTGAATTATTAAAAAGGGTAGGGCTCCTCTCTTTGGCTCCTGTGTACATGATGATGATGATGATGATGATGATTGTAGATGATCTGGGGTAACCTTGTTAATTTAGACTTCGGTCTCGCTAATAGGAGTCACCTAACTCTTTCACATTTATCAAATGTTGATTAAGAAAAAGGAAAAAATAAAAAATTTCTTGCGTCACTTTAATTCATGTTTTGTTGGCGGATTCTGTTACACTAGGAAGTGGATGGGGAATGCATATGAATAATGAATCGTACGCTCGGTTTCTACTCATTGATGATTATGTTCAGTTTTAATTAAGAATAATAATATGGTGATTTAGAGTTAAAAAAGGATGTGAAAATAGATTGTGTCTACGTACTTTTGCACAATCTGGCAAATGTTGATTAGCTGGGTATCGCTTTTTCTAAATTCTCCTCTATTATATTCCCGACAAGGGATTATCCCATTAGTTGATGATGCCCTTCCTCAGAAGCCCTCCTCTAAACATTTTTAGCCAAAGAAAGGGAAGGAAAAAAAAAAAAAAAGAAAGAGAAAATAATAATGATTGTTAAACCGACATGTGGATGTGGGGCCCGCATAGTAGGCGTACACTAATCTTTCAATAATAATGCTTTAAAAAAAGTGAACCCGTTGGGCAGGTGCCATATGGGCCGAATGAAGCAACGGGCCCAATACCGGCCCAACATCCCAGCGATACGCTCACCGCAGAGTACGCGTAATCCCGTCGTCTTGTGAGCAACAATGGACGAAAAAATATATTTTGAAACAAATGAGACGATTACTGCAGGAGGGTGACCTCACCGCAGGTGACCGGACTCCGAAAGCTGTAAGAAAAATACAGCCCGGCCCAATAAGCTCAATTGGCCGGTGAATTAATGTGGCCGAACATCGGACCACTTCTAGGTGCCATATGGGCCGAACTAATTTACAGGCCCAATAGATCGATGGGCCTTCTTAGGAGCCCAAACTTGCTCTTTTTGATAACACGTTTATACTTATAGAGGGGCTCAATGGCTATGCATGTTAATTATGCACAAAATCTTATATCATCATTATTATTCTTTTGTTGGAGTTGCATGCGAAGATATTTTACTTCCAAGTGCCTTCTGTCACGAACAAAATATTTTCCGCTGAATTCTCCTTGACAGTGGCCCAAATCTGCTTAGTGAATTCGGGTTGAATCGGGTTGTCACGGAAACCCAAACCCAACCCGTTGTGGAAAACTCAAGGATTATGAAACTCATAGGAGTTATGGATGACTCTTGAGCTTTTGGCAATTATGAGGGCTCATTATGAGGGCTCATTATGTAGGCAATAGTGGGTGAGTTATGTGGCTAGTGGGTGAGTTGAAAAGGCTCATTAGGCCTATAAGTAGTGGGGTTTGGTTAAGGTCAAAATACACAAGAGAGAGTGTGTGTATGTGTGGGTTGTAATCTCTTTTCTAAATAGTGTAGCACTTAGCTTTTTGAGAGAACTTCTGCCTCTTTCTCTTTGTCATTCCCTTTACATACTTAGTCGTAGGGCGCGAAGGTTCAGGCTAGCAATAAGAACGAAGGCTTACCCATCTTCGAGCAGGAAGGCTGGCACCGCACGGGCTTTGCGAACAGAAACGCTAAGGCTGTGACACTTCTCTTCGCTTTCTGTATGTGGCTTTAATTTGATTTGAAATATCAAATTCACTTGATTAGCAAAGTCGACAATCTCGATGGAATGGAATTTCTATTTTATCCGACGAAAGCAAGTCAATGCACTCAAAAAAAAAAAAAGAAAAAAAAAGAAAAAAAAAAGAAAAGTTCTGGTGCTTTGTAACTATCAACAGCCTATCCTATTTTATAATAGGATAGGCTGTTGATAGTTAAAGAAGTCAATTCTTTCATCATCTGGAAAAACATATAAAATAGTTGGGCCAACTCGATTTAGGCTTCGTAACTCGTTCGTATAAGACAGCGTTTTACTTTATTAAGGAGTGCAGATATTACACATGAAGTTTATTCAAAATAGAAAAAAAAAATTTAAAATTTAAAATTTAAAATCGTTTACTAGTAGAAATTTTTTTAGGAAAATTATAAGATAAACGGCTGATGTAAATTGGCATACTATTTTAATAGTGTTATTTTTTTTTTTTTTTCAAAATTCAAATGATTGTTTTGGATCACATGCATTTATCTTTCAGTTATTTGTATTCGCTTGAACCCAGCCACGGTGCGATACGCTCACCGCCCCTTATGCATAAGCGCGGCGTTTTGAGAGCAAAAATCCACGAAAAAAGTAATTTTGAGGCAAACAAGGCGATTGGTGTGGGAGGGTGAGCTCACAGGAGATGAGTGGACTCGCATAGCCGCATCAGTATATATAGCCCGGCCCGGCCCAATAAGAAAGTCATTTGTTGTCTAGCGCCAGAATCAATGCGGCCCAATTTCCCAGCGATACGCTCACCGCATTAGGCATACCCCCGACGCTCTGCAAGCACCAGTCCACCGAAAAAATATTTTGAAGCAATCGAGGCGATTACTGCGTGGGGGGTGAGCGCACTGGCCGGTGACCAGACTCGGAAAGCCCTATGGCCCCTATCTATCCGTATACAGGCCGGTCCAATAGGTCGATTGGCTGGTGGTGAATTAACTAACGTGGCCCAACATCAGACCAATTGTCGGTATCATATGGGCCGAATTAAATTGACAGGCCCAATAGATCGAATGGGCCTTAGATCGCTAAAGCGACAGCGCAAAGGGTCCAGGCCCAACAAAACGGGCCCTTCTTTAGAGCCCAAACTAGGTCATTTTGATAACACGTCTAAACCTATATAGGGCCTCGAAGGATTTGCATTAATTATGTACATAATTTTATTTATTTATTATTTATTTTTGTATTGGAGTTGCATAAGGAGATGTCAACCTGGTGCAGGATGTCTCGATTCCATGATTCTTGCAGTTCTCTAAATTAATACATTATTATTTTACTTCCAAGTGCTAAAATCCAATGTTCTCTCTCTCTCTCTCTCTNTAGGGCCTCGAAGGATTTGCATTAATTATGTACATAATTTTATTTATTATTATTTATTTTTGTATTGGAGTTGCATAAGGAGATGTCAACCTGGTGCAGGATGTCTCGATTCCATGATTCTTGCAGTTCTCTAAATTAATACATTATTATTTTACTTCCAAGTGCTAAAATCCAATGTTCTCTCTCTCTCTCTCTCTCTCTCTCTCTCTTTTCTGTATGTAGTTTTAATTTGATTTGAAATATATCAAATTCACTCGATAGCTAAGTTATGGTATTTTAAAATTCAGGGCTCTCTGAGAATAGACTGTCAATAATCAAAAAAGTCAATTGTTTCATCATTTCGAGAAACATACAAAACAGTCGAGCCAACTCGATTCAGACTTTGTAACTCGGTTGTATGAGGTAGCGTTTTACTTTAGCAAGAAGCGGAGATATTACACAGAAAGTTTATTCAAAATAAAAAAAAAAAAATTATCATATTTAAAATCATGTACCAGTATAAATTTTAAAAATTATTAGATAAAATGGCTGATTTAAATTACGATGCAATTTTAACATTGGTGATTAAAAAAAAAAAAAAAAATAGAACGACTAATTTGGATGACCCGCATCAATCTCTCAATTTATTTGTACTCACTGGAGCCGCAACGTGTCATTTTATTGCCTTCGGTCCCTGCGATACGCTCACCGCCGCTACGCATTACCGTGGCGTTTTGGAAGCAAGAATCCGCGAAAAAATTAATTTTGAAGCAAAACGAGACGATTAGTGTGGGAGGGTGAGTTCATGGGAGGTGACCGGACTCGGAAAGCCGCATCAGGATAAATAGCCCGGCCCAATAAGTCAATTGAGTCGCGACCCAATTGTGGCCCAAATCCCAGCGGTACGGTCACCGCCCCGTGCGCATAACCTCGACTTTTTGTAAGCAACGACCCACCAAAAAAATTAATTTGTACCAAACGAGACTATTGGTGCCGGGGGGGTGAGCACACCGGGGGTGACCGGACTCGGAAGGCCGCTTCAAAATATAGCCCGGCCCAATAACTCAATAATCTAGTGAATCAATGCGGCCCATATATATATATATATGTTATTTGGATTTTTTATTTTTATTTTTATTTTTTAGCAACCCAAGTGTAAAGAGATCTATGACAATGTAGGCTCGGCTTAACTCACAGTCCGACGGCGGAGATTGCTTCTGGTGTTGCGAAATATTTTGACGAGGCTAATATTACATTTAATTATTTTAATTTAAATTATATATTCTAATTACTTGAATTAACAATCTTGCTAAAATTAGAGGTGAAATCAACACTTTATTCAGCTAAAAATTTGATTAAACCACTAATTTTAATGAAAAATGAAGACCAAATTTAGTGAAATTTCCCAATTATCCAATGCAAATAAGTTAAATCAAACCGCAAGCTGTTTTAGAATGGCCTGTAGATTGGAGGGCCCCCGTGCAGTTAGTATCTTTTTTCAATTATATAAGTAGTACCAGGCCTGAATCTTAATAGCTTTCAGAAAAACAAAAACAGTGCAGTTCTTCAGATCTCAGATTAGATGATGAAACTCGTCGCACGTTGACACCTCGCAGTCGCTACCAACGAAAGGAATGAAGCTGTAATCGCAGTTTATTTGATTTGGAGAGCAAGTCATACGACAGCGTGCTAGAAGAAACACATGAAACAAACATTCAGGGAAAGCAAGGGACGTAAACATAATTGCAATTTGGAAAGCTATTTAAGAAGCTCTTCGGCGTATTTGCAGCGATTTATTGGATTATTGACTTTAACCCCCTAAAATCTATTGAAGAACACGTTTTCATTGACCAACTCTAGACGGTGTCTATCTCAACAAAACAAGCAGCTCCAAGACATGCATTCACACCGAGTTAAAGAAACCGAAAACATCAGAAAAGTTGAACCAAGTCAAGAAAAATCCACGATCGAGAAGAGTCCACATATTATAAAAACAATCAAGCCGCAGAGTCTACATGAAGCATAGACAGCAACGTTTAACTGTTCATAGCATTTCAAGTACACCTTTTTGAGTCCAAATGGCGAGAAATTGGAAAAGACTAAGAAGCCAAAGTCAGATCTAAGGGTGACATGCCAAATGTAAAATGCAACAAATATTTACCATTCATAAGACAAGAAAAGCTTTTGGTATTGATACAAAAGAGCTTGTGGTCGGAGTGAAATGCAGATTGAAAAGCTTTATGGCATTACGGCAAAAACTGAATCCAACGACTAGAAGAATTCCCGGATATAAAAGATACATGGCCAGTCATCTACTTCAGTAATCAAGGCAGAAGCAGAAAGGGTCAGCTACACCCAGTTCCTTTACAGATGCATTACCATCACTTACATTGAGCATGGGAGAGTGTCGCAGCTAGAGCAAACCCGCGATGCGTCGTCATTCGTCAAGACAGATGTTTTCTGGTTGATATTCACAGATGATAGGCCCACAAAGAGTTTGAATGAAGGGCGGAAATGTACATCAGAAAGTTTGTTTCATAAAAGCTCAAGGAAACCTTTTTGTCTGCAGAGCACCAATACGTATTATGATTTAAATGGTGAATAGCCGTTCCATGCTATTGTATTCAACAAATTATTAGCCAGCCTGAACTTTGAAAGCACAGAAGTATATCTTATTTATCAAGGAAGCTTGAAAGACAACAAAGGTTAGATCTGCCAATATAGGATAATGGAAAATATTTTAGCTGAAGTGTCTATTTTTGGCTTTGTTATTTATACTTTCAATTTAATACGGTAGCATCAGTCCAACCAACTAAGAGAAGCACGCAGTTTTAATACCATCTTTCAGTCACCAAGGCAATTATCAGCTAGAGGATAATGGAAAAACATGGTGGTGTAAATAAATAGTTACCATCAAACGCGGGGACCGACGTACTGGTGCTCCATGTGGAGATAATGCAGGGTGCTGAGATCTTAGTTTCTTAGGAAGATCACACTTATCTTTTGCTTGAATATCTAGGTATTGGTCAACAGATTTTTCGCTCCTAGTGTCCACCGAGGTAGGAGGTGGAGATGATATCGTGACTGAAGAAGAGACTGGACAAAACGCTGATGCTGTTGGATGAGTTCCTGTAAAACAAATTAGTGAATGATAACTCGCGTATACAACTGGTGGTAGAGTTAATCAGGTAAGTACACAAACTAGGAAAAATCATTTCTTGGCCAAGAAAAAAAGAATCACAAATGGCTAAACAGGAAACCATATATAGTTTTTAAAGCGTAACAAATGGCTAAACAGGGTTGAGGACTGCAACAACGGGAAGACAGTAACTTCAAACTTGAAGTCGAATAACTAATCTAAAGAGAGAAAAGGAAATACAAATTCCAGTAGGAAAAACTTATTTCTCAGTTTAATGTAACAGTATGAAAATAGTAACATGATCAAATTTCCAACAAATTCCAAAGTATATCCATATTGTGCTTTAGTTTGTACAGAAAGATAAGTGCTTCAACAAAAGGTATCAGCTTTCAGTGGATAAAACGAAAAGACAAAAAATTAAGAAATCTAAGCTTATGTGGAACCAAGACAAACACATAGACCATGCAATATTAGTCAACAATAAGGAAAAAAGAAAGTAAAATCTCACTAAAGGTATTGTGCAGCCACATAAGAAATTAAATGAAATTTTTACCATTTAGTGCCGTAGTCTGGAATTTTTCTCTCATTATTCTGACAAATTTGAACAAGTCATTAGTTCTATTCAAGTCGTTGACCAATTCATTGATCTCTTCCATGTATGGATCACAATGCAATACTGGAATCACAAGATAGTGTGCTTAAAATTATATGCTAGAAACAATGATAGTATACATAAAAATAAATAAAGATAAAAGAACATAAAAATCAACTTACAATAGTACTTATCATTGTCAAGCCTTATTGTAAACGAATATTCCTCATCCAGATTGCTCGCGTCAATTTTGTTGAAAATGAATTTGACTCCTTGAGAGAACAAACGGTCGTCAAAGAGATGAGGTTGATCACAGAGGATTTAGTTAATAATTGATTTTCAAACTTACCTTCTCCTCCTAAACTGCGGAAACCAAGAACCTTGTAGTACCACAAAATAGCTTCCTCTATATTTTCTTTTCCAACTACATCTTGACCACTAGTTGTTTCAAGAGCTTCAATAGCTACGAAGTCGCAAAAGGATCAATGACCGGAACAATTGAAAAGAATGCTTTGCAGCTAAGAACAGATTGAAAAATACTAACAAAATACAGCCTCCACAAGGTCCCAGAAACAAAAAAAATCTAAAACAAAGCATAGAAAATGAATATCAAATGAAGCACCTACAAATAGGTTAGTGTAGAAAAGGACAAAAAGGGAACCATAAAACCAGAACAAACTATCAGTGCTGATCCGTTAGGTTCATATTTATACAATAAGAGTAAACACGGTTAGGTTATTATTCAGCGTTCATTTTCTTGTTTTATTTGATTATTGTCAAATCTCATTTTACATGTAATCTTCAACAAGCTATACAACATATTTTAATGAATTTAATGTACAAAAGCTTAAAAAGTAACGGCAGCGAGTACAAAAACAATATAAGCTCCTACGCTGAATGGCAGTTGTATAAAGTTCATTTCTGTAGAAAAGAGATTTCCAGTCATAAGTATAAATCAATTAACATTACGAAGTTTCCCTCTAAATGCGCACTACATCACTAGCTTCAAATAGAATCACCAGTACAGAATAAATCTAAGTTATCCAGTAACAGTGCAAGACTACTAAAGAATGCTTCATAACTATGCCCAAACTCATCCAATATAGTGGTATGGCAAGCTTAAACAAGAAAATGTTACCTACTAACTCTTTTGAAAGTAATGCAGCATATCCATCCCTCTTAGCCCTTTGATCCGTAAGGATCTTCCTGAGTTGCTCTGTTCTTGCTATGGTGGTCGAAAGAGATTCACCAGTGGTTGTATATTTTGACTCTTTGCGGGTTTTCACTGGAATTTATAAGGAAGAACATAAAAACACATTACTAATAGTCTAGTTGCTATTGTAAGATCAGTGATGAGACGCAAAACCAAAATGGAAGTAGAAAGACAGTACTTGAAAAGCAGCAAACTTAAAGGAGTATATAACATGTGGTGAATCAGACTTTTCAAGTAGCCTATCAAAGCGAACAGATTGACACAGTAATGTCCTTATGTAATTATTATTATTGGTACTCTACCACAATAACACCACTCAGGCCTATGTCAAAAACCAAGGCTGTTAACGACATACCACTATGACGTAAACTTCAATCTTTAAAGTGCTCGTGCATGATACTTGGATAATGATAATAATGATGCTAGCGCCTGGTTGCAAATAGGTGAAAATACTAACCAAACCAGATAAGAATTCAGAAGTGTACCAATTGACTAGTCGGAGGTGATAACCAATGAATAGCGAGTGAAAGTTGCGACAAAGAAGCACAGACAAAAGTGCCATAAGGTGAAATAAGTAATGCTTTATTCTGATATAATTTAGCTATTCTACACATAATTGTTTGTTCTCATAGTAAAAGGAACACTGCCATAACAACTAAGACTTAAATACAAGCTTACCTGCTAGAGATTCTCCAAGATCAGCTTCTAATTCCTTCAGGTGATCTTTCAGTTCACTGAGTTTTTCTGCATGCAAATGAAGGAAAAAATATTTAAAAAAATATCCAAATACACACATTAATTGTGGAACCAAACAAAACCAACGCAGAAGATCAGGTACAATTAAATACAGCAAGTAATTTATAAAATGCCCTAGAACTTTACCAATTGGTAACCTACCATTAGAAAACTAAATTTTCATTCTTTTCTTAATAAAGGGCAATCAATATCTTTATGAATCTGATAACCTAAGCTGCAAAGGACTAACATTATCCGCAGACACTGTAACCCTGTAAGCCCTCGGATCAGACACACGAACAAATCCTTGCAATACAACAAAAAATTAAGTGCGAAAATCCCCAACTCTTTTCTCTGCAGAACAGAATCGAAGTTATACAGCGTAATAAATACAATCGTAACCAAAATAGCTTGATCAAGATCAATAATCTTCTGCAAAAGAGATTAAAAAAGAAAAAAAAAAAAACCGAAAAAAAGGAAATTGGGCGCCAATTCTCGATGCGAGATTAACACCTCCAACTCGCAGGTACCAACGCAAACCCTAGAAGACACAAAACAAACACCGACGAAATCAGAGGAAGAGGAAGAGGAGAGAGAGAGGGGAGCAACCTCGATCGGCTAGGGTTTCGTGGGCGAGGGAGCGGAGGGAGTGGAGGGAGCGGCCGAGGGAGGCTGCGGCGAGGGTCGCCCTGTCGCGCTGCGACCGGATCTCGCGCTCGCACGCGAGGCGCAGCTCCGCCATGCGCCGCCGCACCAGGGACTCCTCGGCGAACCCCTGCATCTATTTGTAGCGATCGAGTCGAGGAGAGTGAGAGCGCTCGCACTCTCACACTACGCTTCGAGGCGAATTTGGGGGGTTTCGCTCTCTCCCTCTCGAAACGTTTTTAGGCGTTTTGAATTGCTAGTGTGAGCGGAAACGGGTTCGGGTCGAGTTATTATCGGGTCGGTAAAATTATCCGAATCGAACCCGGTCCAAAATGAATGGCCCGGATTCAATAATAAGGGCCCATTTGAAGTTGAGGGCCGCGGAACACTATTGGACCGAATAGAATTGGGGGAAAGCATATAAATAATATAATATGCTTTTATTTTCGTTCATCTTAGTCAAATGGCCTTCTTGCATATTTGATTTTTAATTTTTGCAAATCTAGTTCACTTTTTAGAATTTTGCAGATCCAGTATTATTTTTTAAAAAGATGATCAAACTAACTTTTTTTCAAAATGCATAAAAAATATATATATTAAAGATCTTAAAAAACTACAACCGATCAATCACTATTATAGTTACCTTGTTCTTAAGAAACAATATTTTTATTTAATATATAAATAAAAAATTTTAAATAATAAGAAAAGAAGATAGAATGCAATATTCTTTCAAAATACATCAAAAGGTCGTCTAGTTGCACTTATATACATACACATTAAAATGTCAACACATCAAAAACTCCAAAAAGAAACGGTTAAAAGCATAACACAAAATAAAAGGGGGTCTAAGAACAGTTCTCTACAAAACTTTTCTCACGCCGGCTCAACGAAGCTATGTAACTTTTATGTCCCATTATATATATATATATATATATATATATATATAGAGTGAGGCTACTATGCTATCGGAAGCACGGAGCCTTCCAGCTCATTTTCGATGTTGCGATTTTCGAATCGTCGATCGGCTCCGTTAAACTTGATCTAGAGTATTTGGAGTACCTAGAAAATAAATTTTATTATTTTTCAATATTATTTGCCTAGTGATCGAATGAGCTCAAAATCAACAAATTTTAATGGCCGTAGTGAGCCGTTTGCAAGTTTAACGGTGTAGAAATATACAAATCACGTGAAATTTTGATAGAAAATTCTTTATACNTTCGAGCCCATTCGATCACTAGGCAAATGATATCGAAAAATAATAAAATTTATTTTCTAGGTACTCCAAATACTCTAGATCAACTTTAACGGAGCTGATCGGCGATTCGAAAGTCGCAACATCGAAAACGAGCTGGAAGCACGGAAGGCTCCGTGCTCCTAAGCCGTTTTCGATGATGAAATTTTCGAATCAATGATCGGCTCCGTTAGACTTGATTTAGGATATTTGAAGTTTCTAGAAAATAATTTTTGCGATTTTTTAATATCATTTACCTAGTGATCGAAAGAATTCAAAATCAATAATTTTTAATAGTTAATATCTGCCGTTTTCAAGTTTAACGGTGTAGAAGTATTCAAATCAGATGAAAAATTGATACAAAATTCTTTATACTATCTACAACAATATTAATATTTCTGATCGAAAATTTTAGTGCTATATCATCACTTTTTATAGAATTTTTATTTTCAGCCGTTAAAAATTATTGATTTTGAATCCTTTCGATGTTAGGTAAATAATATCGAAAAATCGCAAAAATTATTTTCTAGAAACTTCAATTACGCTAGATCAAGTCTAACGGAGCTGATCATCAATTCGAAAATTCTATCATCGAAAACGGTTCAGGAGCACGGAGGCCTCCGTGCTCCCGAGAGCACGGCAGTCTTGCTCTCTCTCTCTCTCTCTCTATATATAGTGTTATCGGGTTATTGGTTACCGGATCTATGATAACCGATTTGCGAAAACAAGTAGCCAAAAAGTAGACACGTTCCCAACGACTCTCTTAAAAATAATAAAAACAGCTCCAAGTTAAATAAATAAATAAAATAAATTCCCTCCCCCTTCTAAATTTGGTCTCCCCCTTCCTCTCCTCTCCCCCAATTAACCAAAAAAAAGTTTTCTCTTTTTTTTTTCTCCTCCTTGATAGTAGTAATAGTAATAATAATAATATTCTCCTCTGTTTCGGAGAGATGGGGAAGGAGACGAACCAGAGAGGGAGAGGGGACAGCAACTCCATCTACCCGTTGGAGATGAATCCAACGGCCAACAGGGCTCCTCCTCCTTCGGCGCCGAGTAAGGGCGACTACAAGCCATTTCGGCAATGGTTTCCGTGGCTGGTGCCGACTTTCATTGTGGCCAACGTCGCCCTCTTTATTATCACAATG
Source organism: Ananas comosus (assembly GCF_001540865.1). Lineage (NCBI taxonomy): Eukaryota > Viridiplantae > Streptophyta > Magnoliopsida > Poales > Bromeliaceae > Ananas > Ananas comosus. The sequence goes on along the minus strand of NC_033624.1, from coordinate 15,159,121 downwards.
TTCGTGAACGATTGCCCCGGTAATGTCGGCGCCGACTCCTGCGTCCTCCGCCGCCTCCTCGGCCGCTTCGCGTTCCAGCCCCTCAGGGAAAACCCCCTCCTCGGCCCCTCCTCCACCACGTCAGTTCCTCCTTTTTTTTTTCATTTTTTTATAATAATTATAATTATTTTCTCATGCATAACATGCTGAATAAACGTTTCTCTTTTTTATTTTTCCCTAAAAAGTTAAGATTATGTGGAACCTCGTTTTGTTGGAGGTGAATGTTTTGATAGATATGATCTGATAATGTTATATTCAACGTATTGGAAAGTTACTCCTTTTCTGTTAGATTGTGTTTATAATACGGGGAATTTGTGAGTTCTAGGTGCATCTGTGAATTGGGTTTTTTTCTTGTTTCAAACAATAGTTTTGGTTTTTTTTTCCAGAAAAAAAAAATTTAGTTATTAATCATGTTGTGGAAATGGAAAGAGAGATTCTATCAACTACAAGCCAATTTTTTTTTTTTTTTTCTTGATTGGAGTTGCTTCCGTCAGATGTGGTGTAGATTTTGTTTAATTTAAACAGCTTTCATTTAGCTGTCAGCCATTAAGTATTAACAGAATGGGCAATCTGACAGCTGAAAAGATGACAGAGTCATTAAATTTGACAAAAATTCTGTTACCTGTAATCAAATCGCCGATTTGACAAATTAAAAAAACTTCAATGAAAACAAACAAACAATCTGAAATTTCGCTAAGTGAATTAGAAATGGATTATTTAGAAAGCTTATTGAGTTAACATGCTTGTTGGTGTCGCATTAAGGCTCTATTTGGGATAGCGTTATGTGAGAAAGCATGATGGAAAAATGTCTTGTTTGTTTCAGTACATAATACGACATTCTACATGTCGCAATGAATCAGTTACGGCATATTTTTTGCTGTTCGATCAAAAAACGCAGAAGCATATTTTATCCATTAGCATTATTTGGACTTCAATACACGGTATCGATTTTTAATGCCAATTTTGGTGATGTCTATATTGGTTGCCTAAGTCAAAAATCAAATAAGTAGTTGGAGACCGCGGCCTTATCCGCCTGTCTTGCAGTGATCCTGATTATAATATATTGTTTCCTCACTAATGCATTAATTAGGTCTCTACCCTGGGTAGTTGACTTTTTTTTTTTTTTGGTTTCCAATCATGATGTGTTTGATATGCAATGCATTTGATGAAGTGCCAACGAAGTTTCAATTATTAATCAGCATGCCGGTTCGTGTATTACGTGTGAATTTTGCAGTAAAATGTGCTCTGACGTTTCGGCTTTGGGAGACTATAGGAATTAGTTATTTTAGTTCCTTAAAGTTTTACCAGTTATTTTCCTGTGCTTCTCAGTAGCACTTTGGAATATGCCATTCTTCTTTGGCCCCTGTTGACTCAAACTTATGTAAGAGATGAACGTTTATATGAATCCTGTGGACTTTCATAATTCTTTTACTCACTTGTAGATTTTTAGGATTTGGAGATTCAAAAATTATCGAAATCTACAAAGAGTCATCGCTAGTCGTCGATTGTTTACATAGAGTTTACTTAGATCTCCATGTATTTTAGTCAGTTATGTAAGGATCTTGCCTTAACTTCTTCTTCTTTTTTTTCCTAATAAAATGGGGGTCAGAGAGTGAAAAAAAATTATTAAAAAAAAAACAAAGTATGAAGAATTAACTGTTAACAGATTTGAGCTGTGACAGAGGATAGACTTCCCGAAGTGACACCGCAAGATCATTTTCTGACACTGTTTTTGTACCAAACTAATTGTTGCTGCTAAGAAGAAAATAGATTTTGTTACTTTACATGATTGTGCTTCAATTTCTTTCAACCTATGACAATGTATTCTATTGTACCTGGAAAATCTGGGAATTCTTGTTATGATATATTTTCATCCGCAGATAACATATGCTTGTTCATTATATTTCTTTGTTATAATTCAAGTGGAGAAACACTTAATCCTGTTCTGTGATGATAAGCACTAGTAATGGTAGAGAATAAACATGTCATTTTACATCTCTCTCTCAGGCTGCTGAAGATGGGGGCTCTGGAAGTGAATAGAGTAGTTCGTGACCACCAGCGTTGGCGCCTCATTACATGCATTTGGTTACACGCAGGCGTTGTTCATATACTCGCCAATATGTTGAGCCTTTTGTTAATTGGAATAAAACTCGAAAAAGAATTTGGATTTGGTAAGAAATGAAGCTTAGCTTGAAGTTATTAGTCACATCAGCTGCATTTTGTAATTTACTCCTTGTATTGTGTTATCATGTCACTTTGAATCAACAAGTTCTAAGGCCTTTTTTGAAGTTACGAATATATTGACTTGGAAATACTGTTATTCTCTTTTCTTTCCTTTTTTTTTAATATAGTGAGAATCGGCCTACTATATGTCATCTCTGGGATCGGTGGGAGCTTGTTATCTGCTCTTTTTATGCAATCAAGTATCTCTGTTGGTGCGTCGGGTGCTCTTTTTGGATTGCTAGGGTCCATGCTTTCAGAGCTTATTACAAATTGGACAATTTATGCGAACAAGGTAATCTATGAAATTTGGCATTAGTAGGAGGCTTTCGATGGATTTTTATTTTTATTTTTTTAAGAAACAATTATCTGATGTTTTCATTTGAATCTAGTTTGCAGCATTGTTGACCCTTGTCTTCATTATTGCTATAAACTTAGCTGTCGGGATCCTTCCGCACGTCGACAATTTTGCTCATATTGGAGGGTTTATTACGGGATTTTTCCTTGGATTTGTGATTTTGATTCGCCCCCAATTTAAATGGATTAGCCAAAAGAGTGCTCCTCTTGGATATCACAGCAGTCCGGTCAAACACAAGCACAAGATGTATCAATACGTATTATGGGTGATTGCAGCTATAGTACTAATTGTTGGGTAAGCTGAGAATTTTGAACACTTTTATCGTTAAGATTATAGAGAATTGATGGTTGTTTACTCTATTACTTTATGTGCTTTTTTAGTCAAAACTTCTACTTAATGCCCTTGTAGCTTTCATGGCAAATTCCTTTTATTATGGCTGATTTGGAAATACTCGCACCAATTTCTAAGGTTTGATGTCAAACTCAATGGCGGTTGTAAGGTTGAGTCGACGTTTTGTTTGGAAAAGGAAGAAGATAATGATGACTGAGCCTGAAAACTGCAATGTAGCTTCTAGCTATATTTTATTGCATTTGTAGGAGAATTGTTTATCCTAATCGAGAGTTCATTAATGCAGGTTCATTCTTGGCCTAGTGATGCTTTTCAGAGGCGTCAATATGAACGAACACTGTTCCTGGTGCCATTATTTGAGCTGTGTCCCTACTTCAAAATGGAGCTGCAAATCACAAACTCAGTCCTGCTTGGTGAGATCCCTATTTTATTATCAACTTTCTAATACTCACTACTAATCTGTTTGGCCTGGTTGCCATTTTTGCAAAAAATTACTACTTAAGTAGAGTTGTTTAAAGAAACAGTAATTGCTTTTTCATTAAAATGCCGTCATCATCTTTCTACTAAGTAGAATCAAAAGCTCCTCTCATGTGCTTGCCTAATAAGAAAGCTTGACTTATCATTCATTGATTGCCCGACTAGTTTTATACACGTTGTCATACGACTAATCATATTTTCGTGCCGTTTGCAGAGTTCACTCAGTGGGAACCAGTTGAATTTGACATGCCAAGGAAGCGGGAAGACCCAAACGTACTGGCTTGACGATTCAAAATCAAATTCGACAAATTTGATTTATCAGATGTGCGTCGAGTTTTGCAGTTGACAACGGGTGTACCATGTTTTTGTACCAATACTTGCATCATACTTAACATATATTGTATTCAAGAAAGTTAAGCTTACTTTGTTTGCAAAATCTCCTGGTATCGCCTTCTGCATTCACGCTTGGTGTTGAATTGCGTCGACTTCCTCTGATGACAGCTTTTCTACTCTGATAAAAAAGTTTGTAGCTTTTTGTTGCAGTAAGAAGCTTTCGGTAGGCATTATATAAAACCACTTGGAGCGGCGAAAGCTATACGAATATATGACCAATTTGAACAAATTCTTCTACTCAGCAGTACTGTTTGATGGGCGAGTGCACTTGTAATGTTTAATCCATGTGCATGTTGTTTGGATAAGAAAAGTTGTCTGCGTTTTCAGCTACTATGGTCCTCCAATTAACACTTTTAGACTTTTTGCACATTCTCTAGAAGATATGATGATGTCTCTTTCTATTATCATTTTGCTTTCTTTGAAACCGTTTAGCTGTCACACTGAAAAAAAAAAAGTTGTTCTCGAGTTATAACCAATTCATGCAATTCACAAGCAAAGCTTTAAATTTGAGTTTGATTTTACTATTGTAGAAAAGCCATCTCTTAGTGGCGAGTTTTAGCTCTAAGATGTAATTAAATTTGGAGTTACAGATCTATGATCTTTTGCTTTCTTAATGAAAAATATGTCTAAAATCAGTTTAAAAGATAAGGTTTAATCACTGCCTCATCTCACTGCATCAGACCCTGTCTCTCCAGGGCACAGCAATGGCCAACACCACCTTCTCAGAAGATAATTGACAGAGCCAGAGAAATGCTACTGCTTTCCACTGCTGTACACTCGAATGTTATTTGGATCTATTCAAATTTAAATTTAAATTTTGATATTTTAAAGAGAATTTAATTTATCAGACTTTTGAAGCGCACATTTTCCAGCAATATGCTTCAAATCGCTCAATTATTTGAAGGATCCCTTATTATTGGGATACCAGTAGTTTATCATGTGAGCATTTGGCTTGAGCAGATCAATCGCTAAAAGAATCATGCTAACATTTGAAGATATTGGATCCAAAGGCTTCTGCCGATTCAGCGAGTCGAATATAAAAAAAAAAATCAAAAAGAAGAAGAAAAAGAAAACACTTTTCTGAGCCAAAATGAGTATAACAGATATCTCTTTAGTATTTTGAAAAGAATATATTTTACATATATATATATATATTTTTTTAAAAAAACCTACAAATTAGTATTGCAAAAAGCTTGGAACCGGATCAATTTGAACAGGCTCTCTAGTACAGCAAACATTATATATAGGAGACGCTAATTGGTGCGCAAATTGCGGTGCGTGGGCCCCACAAGTAGGCTAGGGTCGTTCACATTGGGCTACAAAATCTGAGACATGGCTCGTGTCCGAACCTAACCCACGACGTCGCACCCCAGGATCCAATCACCGACACGCGACACGTGCAACCCCGCTATTGGATGCAAAGTTTTTTTTTTAAAAAAAAGTAAAATTGTATGGAACTCGTCACACTATATTTTATTATAAAATAGCCCCATGGATTATTATTATTATTATTATTATTTTGTTTAAGTGACATGAATCGATGAAATTAAAAGTTTTATTAAATTTATTGCTAACTTCACAAAACTTTATAGAAATTTGCTACAGTACATCTTTACCTAAAAGCCCCCAACCACTCAGATCTCCATGCCCTGTTCTGATCATCTCATTTGGTGGTGTTGGTTAATTGGTACCCTTTTTAATATTTTGATTTAATTTCTTATAATAAAGTAGAAACATTGGGCCCAAAAGAGAACTAAGGCTTAATTAGATACGGCTATTCATTAACCGTGAGGTGTGTGAATAATGCAAAGCAGAGGATAATAATGTTCCTTACTTGCTATTAAAGAAATGTGAAGGGGAGGCTACAATAAAATATTAATTAAAGGTTTGATACAGTGATGTGTGACAAAATAAAGCATGTTAAAAGCCAATCAGCACATGATCCAAAAGATTAGCTTATGTCGGATATAAACATGCAAAAGAATCTNAGGTGTGTGAATAATGCAAAGCAGAGGATAATAATGTTCCTTACTTGCTATTAAAGAAATGTGAAGGGGAGGCTACAATAAAATATTAATTAAAGGTTTGATACAGTGATGTGTGACAAAATAAAGCATGTTAAAAGCCAATCAGCACATGATCCAAAAGATTAGCTTATGTCGGATATAAACATGCAAAAGAATCTCTCTCTCTCTCTCTCTCTCTCTCTCTCTCTCGCAAGAACACAAAAGGGAGGAAAATTAATTGAGTTTTATATATATATCTATATATATAAAACTTGATGTGTGTTTAACTTTTCTACATTTGTGTTGGACCGTGCTGACCTGAAGCGCTACTAGATTTACTCCTCTTTCTCTAACCTTCCCCTCTCACCTCCTTTTCCCTTTTTGGCCTTTTGCCTGTTATTTTTGCATTCTCGGAGACCTAAGTTGCTTCCATCTCTGTATGCTCAGTTTATTTTACTTAATGAATGAAGTTGATAGTTTGCTATCTTATTTCTCAAAAAAAAACTTTTCTACACTTGTTTTTCACTATAGTACTTTCCTAAACACTGAATATATTAGTACAATTTTAGTTTAGTGTTACGCTTTTTATGAAGTTTTTTGTAATATTTTATGATGGCTCTTGATTGCCTAGGAAACAAAGTTATAAAGGATTTTGATATTTCGGCAATATTTTGCAGCAAAATGAAGGAGCGGATAAGACAAAGATTACTACTATTATCTTTCTCTTAATTTACCTTAATTACCTTTGCCGAAATATAGGTACATTATAAGTTCCTTGCTATTAGTGTGAAAAGAATGGTTGAGGATTAAGTATAAGAAGATGAGGGCTAACATGGGCTAGTAATTAATAGCTTTAGCATATTGTTCCACCTAATATATGGTGAGCTAATTAGCTAGATGAACCTGTAGCTATCACACTACTCTATCTTTAATTACCATTAATAAGGATCAATTATGACAAAAGAAGAATCTAATATTTTCTATAAGAAAATTAAACAAGATCTTATTAATGTAGCTTATTGCATTTTTTTTTTTATTGATCGATTATCTAGGAAATGACCTAGTAAGAGTCATGAGAATCATACCACTTGTAATTGAGAGGCTTTGATCATGAAAGTTTAACTCGTTAAATATTTTTAGTGAAAAAAATGAACTCCTTGCTAGGATCTCTTCTAACTTGTTATGTCATATATATATATATATGGCCTTGTAATACACTAATAAATTAATATTGAAAAAAGTTGTCACATTTGCAGAGAATTTGCAAGAGATGCATGTAGTGACAATGGCTAACATTAAGAATATTAATTTGTTGGTTTTTTTTCCCCTAGTACTTGGTGACTTTAAGTTAGTTGCAAAATATATATATATGTTTTAAAGTGAGCATGCATTCATGGAGCTGTAGCTATGGATAATAATATCTTTGGTTTAATTTCGTGCATGGGGGCCTAACTAATTAATTGAATTGGGATCAAATGCATTAATTATGCAATCTAAAGCATGCGTAATTTGCATGCAAACATAATGAACACCAAATAAACATAATTATTCAACAAAATTATTTAATTCATATCTGCAGCAAACACCAATTATTACTTACCTTGTTTGATAGCATGCCAAGTTGTAATTTTTTTTAAAAAGAGAGAAAATAGTACGAATGACTAAATAATTTAATTTTCTCCTTCATACATGTAACAGCTGTAGAAATTCACTTTTTTTTTCCCCCCTCCAATTTGTGTGATTAAGTACAGTGAATAATGTTATGTTATAATTAAAAAAAAGAAAAAGTAAAAGAAATTATTTACTTTTTCTTGGACATTAGTAGGGGAGTAGGAATGGGTAGGTAATAAGTGGAAGCACATGGAGAATGGTCTGATGAGGAGAGAGATGCAACAACAATTACATACATATATTATTTTTTTCTCTTACTATTGAACCAATTATTAATCCTGTGATCTATGGATAAATGGAAGATTTTTTTTTTTTAATTCTGATAGAGATAGATAGATTTGGAACTTGAAATCTCGAAGAATAAAAGAGAGATCGATGTTATAGGCTATATTGATCCTTAGTTAGATCGTTTCTCACATGACCATTTATATGATTTATTTCCAGCTGTCCACACACAAGCACATAAATAAATTTTTTTTTAAAATAATTTTATTTTTATTTATCTAAGCACTGAGATTGTAAAGTAACAGCCACCGACATCCAATCCACCATCTTATTGCATTCAATAGCGAAATAAGTATTATAATTTAAAATTATATTTGATGCTTCAAGAATAATCTTATCATCTTACTCTCATTGCCGATTAATTGCTTAGGGGCAAAATACACAAAAAGTTATTATTTTCGTTTGCTTCTTTTCTCTGTGTTCAGCTTAAGATCACCTAACTTACAGAATGATACGATCACTATCTTAAACAGTTAGTTGATATCTTATGTCCCCCGATTAAGAGCACAGATTTTGGAATGGAGCTCAGATGCTTGATAAAAAAAAAAATTTAAAAAAAAAAGGAAAAAGAAAAAGGAGAGAAAGTATTATCATGGCTTGATTTAGATTTTGTTTGAAATTACGGAAAGATTACGTTACGTGCGGAGAGAAAGTACGATAAAAAAATATTCTATTTATTTTCGTATGTAATATTACGTTTCCTATAACGCGATGAGTTAATTACTATATATTTTCTGCAGTCTCATTGGAGAACGTAGAAACATATTTTTATATATTTTTATCCTAACTTCATTTTATTTAATAGTGCCAGATTAGTCTCGGTACCAAACTAAACTTTAGGACTGTTTCTGTGTCAGGTCGAAGGGTTCAAATTCGACCCGATAACCCAAAAGCGAAATCCGCTTAACTCCTCCCAAGTCCCACCACCGTTCCATTATATTCCTCTTAACCCTTCCACACAGACACTCCCACTCCCACACTCATTCAATTCACTCTCTCCTTTACTGCATTGAGCACTAGACCACTCTCTCTCTCTCTCTCTCTCTCTCTCTCTCTCTCTCTCTCTCTAAAAGCATTTTCTCATCATGGGTTTCCCTGTTACACTAACCACCACACTCATTTTGGTCGCATTGTGCCTCCGTGCGGACGCCCGCATACCGGGAGTGTACTCCGGCGGGCCGTGGCAGAGCGCCCACGCCACCTTCTACGGCGGCAGCGACGCATCCGGCACCATGGGTACGCTCTTCTTCTCACTTTAACCCTTCCCTTTCCGCATAATTACTCTCTGGTCCTTCTTTTTTTTTTTTTTTTGTTTAATCAAAATGTGCCTAGACCTTCCCGCGTTTTAGAAATTGGCCCTTAATTCGTTTTTCCTATATCGCCTTTCTTTTCTTTTTCTTTTTTTTTGATACTCGAGCTATTTTAGTTAGTTTCATAAAAATAATATACAAAATTTTAAAAATAAAGAGATGCTTCAAAAGTACTTGTAGTTACATATTACTTATACAGTGGCATATGTGATGTAGGGAATTTTGATTAAACATATATATATATATATATATACAGGCCTATTTAGTTATAAATTTGTCCTCACACATCGAAAGAACAAAAAGAATCTTTTAGGGGACCCAAAATATGTTTCTAACTTTAACGGATCTATTAGATAAAAAATAATTAAAATTGTTAAATCAATTATATTATTAAAGAATTTAATAGAAATCACGAGTAATATTAAAATTACAAATTAACAAAAATAAGTTTAGCGAATCATGAATCATTTTCAAAATGATCGCTAGTTGTGCCGCTTTTTCTATAAAAAAATGCCGTTGCATTCACAGAATCCTAAAAAGAAAAATTATTTTTGAATGAATAGAATGTAAGATTTACCATATTTAGAAACGTACAGATAGTATTGTTCCTCTGTACGTACATTTTTATCTAATTTATGTTTCTCTCTCTATATATATATAGGAGGGGCGTGTGGGTACGGAAATTTATACAGCCAAGGATACGGTGTGGAGACGGCAGCGCTGAGCACGGCGCTGTTTAACGACGGGCTCAGCTGCGGGGCGTGCTTCGAGCTCAAGTGCGCCGACGACCCCAGGTGGTGCCATGCCGGCAGCCCCTCCATCCTCATCACGGCCACCAATTTCTGCCCCCCCAATTACGCCCTCCCGTCCGACAACGGCGGGTGGTGCAACCCCCCTCGCCCCCACTTCGACCTCGCCATGCCTATGTTCCTCAAAATCGCCGAGTACCGCGCCGGGATCGTACCCGTATCCTTTCGAAGGTAATCACAGTCGTAAAATTTTTTATTATTTTGTACGAATTTTCATTAGACAGTATCCTAGTATAAAAAGGACGGCGACAGATCGTATAACTAATATGAATTTCAAAATAAAGTAAATGAGATTCGATGGTTTATGTCCGTCCTTCTTGTTGAAAGGTTCTTTCGCTTTTCACGGACATTTATTATTGAGGGTACCAAGATTACCCCAATTTTGGACCTTGGTCGCGTAACCCTTACACGACCGTAACGATGTTCGGAGCCATTTATTAACTCCGACGAGAGCTACTCTCGATCCATTTCCATTATAAGTATTGCTATAGATTCTTTACAATAATATTTTTATATTTTACCAAATTTATTGATAATTAATAATATACAGATGAACTAAAAAGAAACCTTTTAATATTAAATATATAAAGGTAATTATTATGTAAAGTACTGGATTAGCTTCCTAATTATCAAAGCAAAAACAAATAAAAATAAAAAAAAATTAGAAACGAGGGCAATTTGGTCTTTATACCTTCACTCGTCTCAAAACCGCGTGAGCCCTCGGTGACCGCGCCGGTGACAACGGCACATGCACCCATGTCCCAACCTGGGCCCACCACCTCTTCTCGTTTCGTCCAATCAAAATCTTTTCCCAGAATTTAGCACATTAATCCCCAAAATTCCACACTTTATCAAATTACTCCAACTTTACTTAGTTTTGCTGATCAATTTCCATTAGAAAATATGATATAAGAACACTTAAACATGTGTTTGTGCATCTTCAGATTGTTACGAATACTGTATAACTAATAGCGAATGAATGCGAATTCTCAGAGTGCCCTGCCGTAAGTCGGGAGGGATCCGGTTCACGATCAACGGATTCAGTTACTTCAACCTGGTGCTGATCACGAACGTGGCGGGGGCGGGCGACATAGTGCGGGCGAGCGTGAAGGGCTCGCGCACCGGGTGGATGCCGATGTCGCGCAACTGGGGCCAGAATTGGCAGTCCAATGCCGTCCTCGTCGGACAATCCCTCTCCTTCCGCATCACCGGCAGTGACCGCCGCACTTCTACTTCCTGGAACGTCGTGCCTGCGAATTGGCAGTTCGGCCAGACCTTCTCTGGCAAGAACTTCAGGGTCTGATCTAACAAGAACTACTTTTATGGTGAAAGCGGGAGCCGTAATTGAACTATAGCACATTTTGAAATAAATATTTAAATTTTAAAAAATTTTAATCGTACTATCTAACGTTACAGTAACTTTGAAATGATAACATCAACTGAAAGGGTTTTACTTTAACTACCGATTGATACCGTGTTGTTTGCGAACATTTTTAACGTAATCTTTCGTCGAAAGAGTTACAGATACTGTGAGGTTAGACTATGAAGTTTAAATCTTTCGAACTTAAATACTTATTTTAAAATGTGCTATAGCTCAGGAATGGTCAATTCGCTTTTACCTTTTTCGAAACCACGATTTCCAAATGGGAGTAGTTGGGGGTTGGGTTTTTTTTTTTTTTTTTTTTTCCATTCAACTTCTTTCCCCCTCCGTTCTCACTATTGCTTTTTCGTTCTATTTAATTACTCGTAAAGCTGTTACTAGTGGATTTTAAGTGAGGAAGGGAAAAGAGTGATGGAGAAGTGAGTTTGGGCATTGTTAGCCCAATGTTTTAGTAGGGTATGTGGTGTTTTTTCTTCTATGGGAGGTGTATGGGTCTCGACTAAGATGGGGGAGTTTGTGGAGAAGCGATGCTGCAGCTGAAGCGGCTGCAGATACCAGAATGGAAGATCATGTAGCCCGCAGCTGCTTAGATATATATATTTAAGGATATTTAATATATGAACTATGAAATGTTGATTGTGATTACATTTTCTTATATTTAATGGTTATGTTATTAATAAAAAAATTATATATATTGTCTGAAAATTGGAACTCCTCTCTAATGAAGGCACATTTTGTAATTTACTGCAATGATAGTTGCCCCTGCACATCACATGGCAACCAAAAGTCACCACCACCCTTTCATTGTGCATCTACCACATAGCCCAGGTACAGGATCTATGGCCCGAGTCCCCTGTAGCCATGTAGGAAAAAGGCAAAGGTGAAAACACTCACCAAACTGTGGCATGTGATGTCCCTCTGGTCCATAGTGCACATGAGGTACCTCTACATCTGCCTCATCTACGTGACTTTTCTCACCAACCCCATGGGGCTTGTTGCTCCAAAATTGGTAGTGACCACTGCGATTACCCTAGACTAGGATCTCTTCAAACAACCTATTCTATCTTGTACCATGCAATCATTTGACCTCATTATCACGTAAGAAACCACTTTGTTTTCTCACTTTTAGAAGAGCAACACTATTTATTCTCCGATGTATCGTTTAGTTGGAATATAAATAAAAATTATTTATTTTAAAAATAAATATTTATTGAGACATAAGTAAAAATTAGACTAATTTTATATTTAAATAAAAATTAAATTATTTTTGAGAATAAAATAAATAACGTTTGAATAAATAAAATAAAATAATAAATAATAATAAATAATTATAAATAAAAAATAATATTATTATTCTTCTCGTTATATTTAAATTTAGGTTTTTATATTTCATATTTATATTTTTAAATTTTAACTTTTAAATTTCAAAATTCAAAAGTAAAATTTAAAATCTAAAATTTTAAATTTCAAATTTTAATTTTTAATTTAAGATGCATTTTAAATTTAAAAAATATAAAATATCAAATTTTAAATTTGAAAAATGTAAACTATCAAATTTAAAATTTAAAAATTTGAATTTAAAATTATAAACTTTAATTTTGAGATTACAAATTTTAAATTTTAAAAACAAAAATAGGTGTTCCCACCCTTAACAAATTATCCAAAAATAATAATTTAATATTAATTAAATTAATTAATTATTTAAATATATTAATTAGATTAATTATTAATTAGATTAATTAATGATTTAATACTATATATTTAAATTAACTAAATTTTAATTAATCTTGTTCACGGTTGTTTTGGGAATAAGGGTAGAACAACAAAATTCCAAGACTTATATTGAATTATACAAGCCTATTCCAAGTATCCGAAAACTATTGATCTTGAATACGAAAAATAACATTTGAATAAAACGAGAGAATAAAGGGTTATCCTGTCCCCTATCCCCGAACCAAACAGACTCTAAGGCTACGTTTGGTTGGAAAATTAAATTTTAAAGAACAATTTTTATTGTTCCCGATAACATGGGATATTCCGATACAAGATAGAACAATTGTAAATTTATATTTGGATGCATTCGGAGATATTCTAGAGGATATTTTTAGTAGCGTTTGAACAAAAAGTGTAGAACAATGTCTAAATATATTTTTAAAAATAAAATAATTAATTTATATTAGTATATTTTATATAAAATTATTTCTTATAGTAATTTATAATATAATATTTTATGTAACAATTTAATTTAAAATAGTATATTTATTTTACTATATATAATAATAATTTATTTTATATAATTTATTTATAATATATGTAAAAATATCCTTATAATTTTAATTAATAATAGTATTAATTTCAATACAAAATTTAAAAAAATATATAATGCATGAAAAAATAATTATATATATAATACTTAATATAAAAAAATAATTAAATATTAATATATAAATAATAAAACTTAATAAAATAAATAATATATCAAATTTAATTAATTTATATTATATAATAAAATTTAAGTATAAATATATTATCATAAAAATATTAATATATTTATTTATATATATTTATTTATCTAATAAAATAAAGAGAAGAACAAAGTTGTTCTCAGTTTCTCTAAGAACAATTTTAAGTAACGTAGCTCCTTGTTCTTCTGCCGTTTGGTTAGGGATATCCCGTGTTGTTTCAGGATGTCTTCGGTACCATCGAGATGTCCTCAGTACCAAACGCAGCCTAAAAGTCTATCACACACCTCTAATTTTTCAATAGCAAGGATGTGAATTTTACATCCATCCCTCCATCCATCCATCCATCCAAGAGTTTTAACCATATAAAAGTTACACTCACTTGTTAGGTGCAGACTGCAGAGTTCGCATTGCTCTTTTTTCCTTTTCTTTTGCTCTTTTTTCCTTTTCTTTTTTCTCGGACCTCTACAAACATTTTTCTTAAAACATGAGGCCAACTTAAGTCTTGAAGTTGATACTGCACTAAAAACACATTTTTTCTATAGTCGCAGGAGTCGAACGCAAGTCTCATATCCCAACCACCAAGATCTAAGGTTAACAAGTAAGAGCTACAAGTAAAAAATGATAAATGAATGAATGAATGAATAAATTGAGGTCCCTATGTGCACCCATTTACACTCTCTGGAGACATAGATGGTCCACTAGCTGAATCAGTGGATTGGTCATATAGTTGAGGTTTATTTAATGTCTCCATTTACATACAGCTATAAATATCCCTGCAGAACTCAGTGATATCCAGCTGTGAGAAGCAGATCCCATAACAAGAAGATGCGGATGCAGTAGTAACAGATAGGATAAGACCTCTTGATGCTGGTGCATCATCACCACCGACACAATAACACTAAAAGATTTTAAATGGGAAAAAAAAAAGAAGAAAAAAACTAAACCCACTTGAAAAGTTTTACAATAGCTTCGCAATAGTTTACTCATACAAACCAGGCTAGAAAATTTTTATTGATTTTTCTTATTATCATTGTTAGTGACTTGCACCTAAGTACCCATAACAATTTGCCCAGGCCCATGCAAATTTGGATGGGCCAAAACAAAAGGAAGCCCTAGGTTGGCCCAATTAGGCCCAATCAGGCCACGGCCCAAAAGCTTATGGGTGAAATTTTGGCGATCATAGGCATAGCGCCTAGGAATTTAATAATAAAATCATTATATTTGCAATTTAAATAGCGTGTTCTATATTAATCAGCGATATTAATTATTTTTATGACAATAATGTATTATTATTTAGCATTTCAAATTGTTTCTGGTCTAACAGATGAATTGAAAAAAAAAAAAACTTCACAAAATAGCCTAAAATTATTTTTTTGATAAAATAAAAAAAATCCTAAACCCTAACTCTAGCACTTAGTTGAGAAATTCACGACACAATTACTAACAAATAACACTAAAATTATGGAAAAAAAAAGTTTAACCGCTGTTGAACAATAGAATTTTAGACACAGTCACAAAAAATGTAACTTAATGAAATAAAATTGGTGGGCTCATATCAAGTGTATGAAGAAAAAAAACCGTCACAGTGGGTAGAAACCCAATCCATCAATGGTGAAAATGGAAGAGGGGGAGGGAGAAGTCACAAGGAAGGAGAAGAAGAAGATACCAAGCCCTAACAATGGCGGCACCTTCGACTCCAAACTCCCAACTCTCCCCCGCTCTATCTCCTTCCTCACTTAGATGGAAATATTATGTATATAGATGGGTTTCAGTATCACCACTCGAGCCTCTCTCTTTGTAATCATAGCCCCCATGATCTAAGAACGAAGAAGAAGAAGAAGAAGAAGAAGAAGAAGAGATCGAGGAGATAATTACTCGGGAAATTATTATTATTGTTACTCTTGTTGTTGTTGTTGTTGTTGTTGTTGGGTCGTATAAGGGCACACCTCGAGAAGACGAAGCCGACCTTGGAAACCCTAGAAGCTGCCCCAATTCGCCACCAAGGCTTTTATAGGTGTAGACGTAGAGAGAGAGAAAGAGAGAGAGAGATAGGCGAAATGAAGCGTCTAGAACCCCTCTTCGTTAGTGACAGCTTTAAAACCTGGACCGGGGCCAGATCGGGATGGGCCGGCCTAATAGGAAATTTCCAAAAATGGACCGGCCCGATCAAAAACAAAGTTTCGGACCCAATGAAATGTGTAAACTGCCCCTACTCTCCAGATTCAGAAGCCAAGTCCCTTCTCACCTTTACGGTTGTGAACTTGTGATGCAAAGTTTAGTATTATTTAATAACGAAGTTTTATTTAATAAAACATTATTTGCTTAGTGCTCGTAGGAGAAACATATAAATTTCTCAGAAAATACACAAGTTTTGAAATAGAGCATTCTCTAAAGAATAAACTAATAAAGAAAAGGGAAAGAAACCACCATTCGTCAAGGTAAACAAATGATGATCTTGAGTACTGAGTAGTAGTCTCTGAAAAAGTATCACTTTGATCCTCCAACATGTAGTTCACATCCTGGAAGTTAAATGGGAAGGTCGACGACAATCTAAACCATCACCTACTGTTAAATAGATATTTATCATCCTGCACACTGTGCATTTGTATGCTCCTGCACAATGTACACATCAATTCTCCATCTCATACTCTCAATCCATCCAATTTGCAAAGGTAGAAAAATAACTAAAAAAAAACACACACACACACAAAAACACAAAGTTGGGGCTGCTAGTGCAATTTACCCCCTGCAACTAATAACTGTAACTACATGACAAGAGACCATTTAGATGTTAAACAACTTCAGAAACAAGGGAAGAGCTGCTAAAGCAGCAATGGTTCTCTTACAACAGTGATACAAAAGCTTATAATACAGCATTAAATCCAGGTACAATATATAGTTGCTCCACATTAGATGAGAAACGTAGAGGCATTCGACGCCATGTCTGGCAATTCATAGCCGGTTCGTCATCTCTTCCTCTTATTGATCTTCCACTGCTCAAATATGTATCGGATTACTTCCTTCGTAGTTGCTTTCCGCCCTTCTTTGTAGTTCCAGAGTTCAGGCACTGTATACCTTCCGCTAGCGTTGTACTCATTCAGCTCAATCAAAGCTGTTTTGACCGCATTGTAGACATCATCCCCCCATTCGAACCACAGTTCCTTCAACTTCGGAACAACTTCCTGCACCATCAAGCCACAGGAATGAAGTAGTGAAAAAGGAAATAGACAAAACATTCCACAAGTTATCATATGCAAGAGAGAGAGAGAGAGAGAGACGGGAGATTCAAGGTGAAATCTTGTAAGTATTCTCGCTCTAAGAGACAGTTCATGTTGTTTGAACGAGACAAAGCGCGCGTACTGAAAATGTAATAGAATGATTATATCTGATACCTTAGTTTCTCTACGACACTCAACGATCTTGTATGGATGCCACCCGGGTTCCTTGAATTGCCCTTGCCAATTTGAGCACAACTCTGCAGCTTTAATGGCAGCTTCTTCGTCCTGATATTTTCTCTTGCATGCATTTTGAAAAGGCTTTTCATCAAGTTCCCCCATCCTTTTGATTCCAATATTAGTGCGGCCACTCAGCAAGTCATCGGAACCCTGTCCGAGATAAACAATCAGTCAAAAAAGAGAAAAACAACAAAGAATTAATCAAAAAAGAGAGAATTATACACATGAGGTTGTTCCATGCAATCTTGCTTGAAAGCAAGAGTAATTCTCAGAAGAAAATAAAGGAAAAGAAAAACTCCAACCATAATCAATTCCTTTCGAGCTTCTCCTAGCTCGTCATTGCTTTTGCGCTCCTTGCTTATGAGATCTATACAAAGTTTTGCCAGACGCAGCTTTTCGCTCTCCAGCTTGCCGCTCAAATTTTCCATCTTTTTGTGGATATCTTCATCATCTTCTCCTTCCAAACGCTTCATCACTCGAAGCGTCCCCTCTAACTGCTCTTTTTCGAGCTCCAATTGTTGTTTTTGATCCAATTGCCTCTCCAATTCTATTATTTTTGAGATGGCAGCTTCTTTTTCCCTCTGAAAATTTCAATTTTGAATACATAAGCATGAACAATCTCGGGAAAAGATATTGATGGTTTTGGAGAATATTACATACCTTCTGAGCCTGAATATGCTTCCGAACATCTTCATCGGCCTTCTTTTGGACCATAGATGGCAACTCCCGTGAAGTGTTCTCTATTGCAGTCTGAGAGAATAAATAGGGTAAGGCTGTTAAATATACTACCTAGTAAATAGAACTGCTACAGGTGAATGAAGGTAATAAATGTCTTAGAACCAAGTTTGGAAGTATCATTATTTTATAGCTGTGTTCTATGTATAGAAAAGTTGATTAAATTAACAAGAAATTGCGTAAATATCCATGCACATGTATATCAAACATAAAACAACGCACGCATGCCGTTGTTTATTACTCGCCACCACATAGTAAGCTACTTGAAATGCTAAAAACAAAGGCTAGCATAGAGTTGAAGCAATTGCTTCTTTAGAAACGAAAGGAAGTTAACGCACGAGATCTAAAACAATAGGGAAGTTGGTGCTTTTGCACCTCATAGGAAGCGTCTAACAGTAAAAGAAGTGACAAAGAAAATTAATACTGACATATGGATTAGTTTAAATCAAATTATTGAAGAATATCTACAAAATGGACGCAATCAACCAAACAAGAGCATTAACAGTTGATATTCCGGTTTCTTCAGCCAAGATCACAAAACCTCACTTACAGTCAACGAAGGTGTCAATGCAACCATCACAAGTAGTGGGACACAGTGGTCATCTTCGGTTAATTTGTTATAATTATCTATCTATTGTAAGTTAATTGCTCCAATTTTTTGTGTTTTCTCATGAACTCTCTAAGTTCATGCTAATCTTTTGTTAAATTAAAACATCCTCAAACACGATAGTTCCTACCATTCCACAAATAATAATAAAAAAGACATAGGTACCTAACAATGTACTCTTTAATTCAGAGTGCGTGCTTTATATGAACCCATTACCTTTTGCTTCTCGTCATCAAGCTGTTTCTTCTCACCGTCATTTTCAGCCTCTAACTTGTCTCGTTGCTTGCATCGCGAATTTAGTTCTTTTCTCTTTGCATCCAACTCTAGCATCAGCTTCTCATTCTCCTCAAAAATCCTTTGAACATTCTCCAACTCTAGCCTCAGCTTCTCATTCTCCTCAAAAATCCTTCGAGCATTCTCCAACTCTAATCTCAGCTTCTCCTTCTCCTCAAAAATCCTTCGAGCATTCTCCCGTGCCACGCGCCGAAGACTCGGCATTTCTGAACAGAAAAAAAAAAAAACATTTTTTTTAAACAAAAAGCTTCATGAGAAATGGGAAATTCATCACGGAACCAACATATGCAAGTCCAAGCAAGAAGGAAATCATTTCAGATTACTTTACGACTAAATATCAAGCTTCTCACATTCATTGCAATCCGGAAGATACTCGGGGAACTGGCCTTCTATCGCCAATACATGTTTTCTTTAAACAAAATTTCACATATAGGTGTGAGCAATCATCTTTCAATGAGAAAAAAAAAAAACCCTTTTCTATACACAAAGACAGATTAAACACTTCACAAAGAGCACATTCGGTGAGCCACATGAATTTTCACCTAAAAATTTTCACTGTTACTGTTACTGTTACTGTTGTTGTTGTTGTTGTTGTTGTTGTTGTTGTTGTTGTTGTTGTTGGGTCGTGTTAAGAGCACACCTGAGAAGACGAGGCCGACCTTCGAAACCTCAAAAGCTTCCCCAACTTCGCTCCCGAGATTTTTTATAGGGCGTAGCCGTAGAGAGAGAGAGAGAGAGAGAGAGAGAGAGAGAGAGAGAGAGAGTGAAGGGGAAATGAAGCGTCGACAACAACCTCTCTTGACTCTTTGGTCGAGACAGCTTTAAACACTGGAGCGGGGCCGGATCGGGATGAGCCGGGCCAAGTAGTAAATCTACAAAACGGGCCGGCCCGATCAAAAACAAAGCTTCGGACCCGAGCTAGAATTATGAGGTCGGATTCACGCTTGGCACACAGCACCTAATTCAGAAGCCAAGTCCCTTCATCGATGCGTCTATGATAACTGTAGGCGTATTTGGTTGCGATGGACGCAAAGTTTCGTATTATATAATAAAGTTTTATCTAATAAAATATCATTTGCTTAGTGCTAGTAGGGGAATATATATATAATTCCCCAAAAGCTTCACTCCTCAAAAAATACGTAAGTTTTGAAATAGAGAATTCTAAAGAATTTTAAACTAACAAAGAAAAGGGGACAAAAACCACCATTCATCAACGTAATTATGATCTTGAGCGGTAGTCTCTGAAAAAGTTTCACTTTGATCCTCGGACGAGTAGTTTCACATCCTGAAAGTTAAATGGAGGCACGACATTGTAAACCATTGCCTACTGTTAAACAGAAATTTACCAACCTGCACACGGTGCATTTGTATGCTCATGCACTATGTACCCATCAATTCTCCATCTCATACTCTCAATCCATCCAATTTGTAAAAGTAGATAAATGACTTTAAACACACACACACACACACACACACACACACGAAGTTGGGGCTGCTAGTGCAATTTACCGCCTGCAACTAATAACTGTAACTACATGACAAGAGACTATTAAGATGTTAAACTACTTCAGAAACAAGGGAAGAGCTGTTTATGCAGCAATGGTTCTCTTACAACAGTGATACAACAGCTTATAATACAGCATTAAATCCAGGTGCAATATGGATGCTCCACATTAGATGAGAAGCCTAAAGCATACGACGCCACGTCCGGCAATTCATAATCGGGAAACGATGGCATTGACTGGGCACGCATCTTACACGCCCTTGTTGATAGTTTGTTGAAGTTATATTAATCTAATAAATGGGATGTTACCTCGGGTTATTTGGTTGGTCATCTCTTCCTCTTATTGATCTTCCACTGCTTGAATATGTATTGGACTACTTCCTTCATAGTTGCTTTCCGCCCTTCTTTGTAGTTCCAGAGTTCAGGCACTGTATACCTTCCGCTAGCGTTGTACTCATTCAGCTCAATCAAAGCTGTTTTGACCGCATTGTAGACATCATCCCCCCATTCGAACCACAGTTCCTTCAACTTTGGATCTTGTTCATTAACAACTTCCTGCACCATTAAGCCCCAGGAATGAAGTCGAGAAAAAATAAAATAGGCTAAACATTCCACAAGTAATTATATGCAAGAGAGAGAGAGAGAGAAAGAAAGACGGGAGATTCAAGGTGAAATCTTGTAAGCATTCTCGCTCTAAGAGAGAGCGAGATGGTTCATGTTGTTTGAAGGAAACAAAGCACACATACTGAAAATGTAATAGGATGATTATATCTCATACCTTAGTTTCTCCATCACACTCGATGATCTTGTATGGATGCCACGCGGGTTTCTTGAGTTCCTCTTGCCAATTTGAGCACAACTCTGCAGCTTTAATGGCAGCCTCTTCATCTTGATATTTTCTCTTGCATGCATTTTGAAAAGGCTTTTCATCAAGTTCCCCCATCCTTCTGATTCCAATATTAGTGCGGCCACTCAGCATGTCATCCAAACCCTGTCCGAGATAAAAAATCAGTCAAAAAAGAGAAAAACAACAAAGAATTAATCAAAAAAGAGAGAATTATACACGAGGTTGTTCCATGCAATTTTGCTTGAAAGCAAGAGTAATTCTAAGAAGAAAATAAAGGAAAAGAAAAACTCCAACCATAATCAATTCCTTTCGAGCTTCTTGTAGCTCGTCATTGCTTTTGCGCTCCTTGTTTATGAGGTCTATACTAAGTTTTGCCAGACGCAGCTTTTCGCTCTCCAACTTGCCGTTCAAATTTTCCATCTTTTCATGGATATCTTCATCATCTTCTCCTTCCAAATGCTTCATCACTCGAAGCGTCCCATTTAGCTGCTCTATTTCCAGCTCCAATTGTTGTTTTTGATCCAATTGCCTCTCCAATTCTATTATTTTTGAGATGGCAGCTTCTTTTTCCCTCTGAAAATTTCAATTTTGTATACATAAGCATGAACAATCTCAGGAAAAGATATTGATGGCTTCAGAGAATATTACATACCTTCTGAGCTTCAATAAGCTTCAGAACATCTTCATCGGCCTTCTTTTGGACCATAGATGGCAACTCCCGTGAAGTGTTCTCTATTGCAGTCTGAGAGAATAAATAGGGTAAGACTGTTAAATATACTACATGGTAAATAGAACTGCTACAGGTGAATGAAGGTCATAAATGTCTTAGAACCAAGTATTGAAAGTATCACTATTTTATAGCTGCGTTTTATGTATAGAAAAGCTGATTAAATTAACAATAAATTGCGTAAATATCCATGAACATGTATATCAAACATAAAATAACGCAGGCATGGCGTTGTTTATTACTCACCATAACACAGTAAGCTACTTGAAATGCTAAAAACAAAGGCTAGCATAGAGTTGAAGCAATTGCTTCTTTAGAAACGAAAGGAAGTTAACACACAAGATCTAAAACAATAGGGAAGTTGGTGCTTTTGCACCTCATAAGAAGCGTCTAACAATGAAAGAAGTGATAAAGAAAATTAATACGACATATGGACTATTTTAAATCAAATTATTGAAGACTATCTGTAAAATGGATGCAATCAACCAAACAAGAGCATTAACAATTGATATTCTGGTTTCTTCAGCAAAGATCACAAAACCTCACTGACGGTTGATGAAGGTGTCAATGCGACCATCACAAGTAGTGGGACAGTAATCATCTTCGGTTAATTTGTTATAATTATCTATCTATTGTAAGTTAATTACTCCAATATTTTTCTCCAGGTTCCATGCTAATCTTTTGTTTAATTAAAACATCTTCAAACATAATAGTTCGTACCATTCCACAAATAATAATCAAAAAGATGTAACTTACAATGTACTCTTTAATTCAGATTGGGCGCTTTATATAAACCCATTACCTTTTGCTTCTCATCATCAAGCTGTTGTTTCTTCTCACCGTCATTTTCAGCCTCTAACTTGTCTAGTTGCTTGCATCGCGAATTTAGTTCTTTTCTCTTTGCATCCAACTCTAGCCTCAGTTTCTCATTCTCCTCAAAAATCCTTCGAGCATTCTCCCGCGCCATGCGCTGAAGATTGCGCATTTCTGAAAAGAAAAAAAAAAGTTTTTTAACAAAAAGCTTGATAAGAACTGAGAAATTCATCACGGAACCAACACATTAAAATCCAAGCAAGAAGGAAATCATCTCAAAATTCAAATGACTTTGCACCTAAAAATCAAGCTTCTTACATTCATGCATCTCTGCATCTCAATTCATACAAAGGAAAACTTATTGCAATCAGGAAGATACTCGGAGAACTGGCCTTCTATCACCAATACATGTTTTCTTAAACAAAATTTCATATATATGTGTGAGCAATCATCTTTCCATGAGAAAAACCCTTTTCTATACACAAAGACAGATATACACATCACATAGAGCACATTTGGTGAGCCACATGAATTTTCACCTAAAAATGTTAGACATGTCCATAAATTAAGACCCTGCTATAAGAATAAGAGTAAAATTGATGAGCTTATGCCCACCGTCCGACCAAATACTGTTTTTCCCAATTAGGATTGCCAGAAGAAGAAATTTGAACAAATGGTACGAAAAGTCCCAACTGAGGGCAAAAATAGGATATGACCATGTAAAGTAACAAGAAGCAAAAAAAGAGCTGAAGTTCACATGTTTACAGGCAATTAGATACCCACATGGAGACCAAGATAGAATTGAAAGGCGAAAAAAGATTCAAATAACAATACTTTGTAGCTTCAGCATGAGAATGAATTCTTTCAAATTTTTCGCGACAATTGCACTTTAAAGCAAGGAAACTTCCACATAATAAAGACAGTAGAGCACCACATAACAAACCACATTTAGTACTTGAGAAAAACTTCATCTAATATACGAGTAGATATCTTAAACACACAACATTGTAATTCATAAAGCAACCAAATAACCAAAAACAGTAGAGCTACAGCATTACGCTTAGCATTCTTACCGTCTACTGAACTTTTAATATGTAATCCACTATAAACCAAATAGTACTTAGTGAGAAGCATTCACAATATACCTTCATTATAAGCATCATGGAGCTTCTTCTTATCCGCCTCAAGCCGGCTCATCGACAGAGCAGTTACATTGTACCTCGTCTCCAACTCTTGCAGGCACTTATTCTTGATCTCGATCTGGCTCGCGAGAATGGCGACGATCTTCCCGGTCTCCTTCGACTCGGCTTTCGCCACGTCCGACACCGTTTTCAGATCCCCATTCTGCTTCAGATACTGGGCAATAATGTCCTCGCCGTTGTAATCATCATCCCTAGAGATCCACCCGTAAAACCCTACTTTATCCCCATCCCTCTGTTCCCACTCCTTCTTCCCGAAGCGACTCGCCCTGTAATGGTTCTCGAACGCCATGGCATCCCTAAACCCTCCCCAATCCTTGTTAAATCTTACGATCGCCGTACCTTCTCCTAAAGCGATTGCGTCGCTAGGGTTGAAGTTGGAGAGCTGATCCTTCAGATTTGCGCCTCCGTCGCCGCCGACGTTGACGAGGACGCCCATCCACGGCCACACGAAGAGCTCGACGTCCTCGGGGCGCGCGCGGGGCAGCTGCTCCAGCTCCGGGGGCGGCGGAGGTGGCCGGGAGGGGCCGGCTCCGGCCTCGCCGCCGGCTTCGCCGTCGACTCCGGCGGCGGCGGCGGCGGCGGCGGCGTCGGCGGGGGGAGCGTTGGGGGCGAGATCGGTCTTGAGGAAGCGGGCGAAGGCGCGGTGGAAGGCTTTCTCCTTGCCACGGCGCTTGTGCGTGTTGGAGGCGCCGACACCAGTGGCGTGTTGGAGCAGGTCCTTGTACGTATACTGCTGCTTCTTCTTCCCCGTGCAAAATGGGCATCGGAAGGAGCCATCTGGGTTGCGCACGCGGTGGTTCCCCGTCTTGAGCATGAAGTAGATCTTCTCCTCGTGGTCGTCGAGCTCGGAGTCGCTGATCTCGGAGTCCTCCTCGTCCTCCTCCTCCTCCGAGTAGTTGCTCTCCATGTCCGCGTCCATGGCGAGAGGAGGAGGAGGAGGATGCGGAGGAGAGAGAGAAAGGGTTTAGTGTAGAGAGTAGAGCGTGGAGGAGGAGGAAGGAGCCGAGGTTCAAGTGGCTCTAGGGAGGTAAGTTTACCGCGTGCGTGAGGATATCGCAGCTTTTGCTACTCAAATTTGGTGCGTTGGGTGTAGTGCGGCTTGGGTTGGGTTGCGGGGCGTAAGGCTCTGGTTGGAATCTGTGCACGCTATAACAAATAGCGGAGATTTCTAAGAACGGACAGAGAAAATGAACAGTGTTCAAAACTTGCTAGAGTTATCATTTCTTACTTTAAAATAAAAAATAAAAAAATAGTACCTTCTCAGCGCTCAATTTGAATAATAATTTTTCTTCTTTTTTTTTTTTTTTTGCAACTTACCAAGAATTTCGTACTTATTACATCCCACAATGTCCTATAGCTGTATGAAATGTAACATCATTATCACAGGCAACATTCCGCGCACTGCTATTGCCGTAATTTGATGAAAAGTCTTATTAAGCTTTATTACTTCAACATGGACTAAAATAAGTGCAAATCTCAATCGAGCAAATTTAATCTAGATAACGATGGTTGTGATAGTAGCAATTTTAATTTAAAACCGAGTAAACAGATTCATTATATTATATCAATTTTAATTGCCAATTACTTCCACCTGAAATGATATTTTTATTTGGTTATTAATACGTTATGATTTTATATTTTATTGATATAATTAATCTTCTTAAATTGTCGGACTATTATATAATTTGGATTGTTTGCAGTCCGAGCCAGAGCCCGTAATGTTTTAGTTATGGCCGGGCCCATTAATCTGTAGTTTAGAGTGGGCTAGTTGGGTCTCTCGGCCCATGAACCGGTCTACGTTGAGGAGCGAATCTGTACACCGGGCGTATCGAATGGTGCACCGCGCGCGTCCGCAATCCGCATGCGACACAGTTCGTCGTAGAACCCACATTCCCGTCCTGCTGCTGCCACTCGAGATCCCCAATTAAATACCGACCACCTCTCCTCCGCCTTCACCCTCCGCTCCTTCGTCGTCGACCTCTCCATCGCCTGATCGATTCCTCTCCCACAAAAACCCTAACCCTAATTACGGGATGTTTCCCCAGTTCGGGGCCACGGCGGAGAGCCTCACCAAGGCATCGTCCCTCGTGCTCCGCATCGGCACCGACGCCCACCTCTACGATGACCCCGACGACGTGAGCATCGCCCCGCTCCTCGAGAGCCGCTACGACTCCGAGAAGTGCGAGGGGCTCAAGCGCCTCCTCGCCCTCATCGCCCAGGGCGCCGACGTCTCCCACCTCTTCCCCCAGGTCCCCTCTCTCTCCCTTACTCTCTCTCTCTCGATCTATGTAGGCATGATGTAGATGATCCAGTAAGGAACTGGGGAAATGTTGTTGTTGTAGGTTGTGAAGAACTTGGCATCGCAATCACTGGAGGTGAAGAAGCTTGTGTACCTGTATCTGCTTCACTATGCCGAAAAGTATGGGTTCAGAATCCCTTCTCCTGCTTATTCGGTTTATATTTGCATGAGATTGTTAGAATCATAGCTTCGCTGTACAGTATTTGCCCTGCTTTTAGAATTTACTTACAGTTTTTCAGTGGTGTCGAAGTCACAGATAATTTTTAAATCCTTTTTTGAAGTTTAATCAAGTCCAAGCGGGATAAGTAAGGAAAAGTATTCAATATGTACTTGTATAGTTCAATTAGCCATGGTCCTTTTATTCCCCTTTTCTGTTGTACTTGCTTGACGATTATCATCCCTCCATTCTCTTATATCTCTGTTGTTCGTGCTGTTTGGTATTCCTGGTAATGTAACATTTTAGCCACTTGTTTTGCTTTTTGTATTCAGGCGTCCAAATGAAGCTCTCCTGTCTATTAACTGTTTCCAGAAGGATTTATCAGATACAAATCCTCTAGTGCGAGCTTGGGCTCTACGTGCGATGGCAGGGATTCGTCTACATGTTGTCGCTCCTCTTGTATTAGCGGCTGTAACTAAGTGCGCAAGAGATCCATCTCCATATGTCAGAAAATGTGCTGCGTATGCACTTCCTAAGTTATACGACTTGCAACAGGAGGACAATACTTCTCTGGAGGAGGTTACTTCCCTGCTAAAACCATCTGCTTTAATAACTAAAGATATGTCAAGATCCCCTCAACTGCAGGACATTTTGAAAGAGGCGCCCATCTTTGTTTTTTTCACTTTGATGTACTCCCCCTCAATGTTTTCACTTTGGTGGCTCAGTTAACTATTAGTCATTAACACTTAATCAAACCGCTAGTTGTCGGCTAAAAGAGTAGGTCGAGCTGTTAAATAGAGGAGTAACTGTTAAAGGTAATGAATGCTCAATTCAATTGATGGAAATAACTTAAAAGTTTCAGGGGGTGTTAATAAACAGAAAAGTCTGAGGGTCTATTTTAAACAACCTGTAGTTGAGGGGGTCATTGTACTTTTTTTTTTTATACAAACGCCGGGTATCCTTTTAAGCTTAATTAGACCATTCATATCATGCTGCAGCTTGTGTGTATCTTGTTGAGTGATAATTCTCCTGGTGTAATTGGAGCTGCTGCCACCGCCTTTAATTCCATTTGCCCGTATAATTTATTGCTGATAAAGAGAAATTTCCGAAGGCTATGTGAGACACTCCCAGATGTTGAAGAGTGGGCCCAGATTATTCTGATTGAGATCCTTTTACGTTATGTAGTAGCTAGGCACGGACTTGTGAAGGATTCCATTATGTTTGCTTCCACTTCTACCTTGAATTCACAATCCGATCAGGAAAATGCTGCTTTTGGTACTGTAGGTGGCGAGCCAAATGATTTTAAGTTGAATAGGTTGATGCTCCGATGTTATGTAGAGGGACAAGAGGAATATTTATCTCCGTTTCAGCATATAAAGGAAGATGGGAATGATCCTGATGACTTATATTTGACTACTAGTATGAATGATGATGTGAGGATTCTCTTGCGGTGTACATCACCTCTTCTGTGGAGTCAAAATAGTGCAGTTGTACTTGCTGCTGCCGGTGTGCACTGGATTATGGCTCCGAAAAATGAAGTTGAAAGGATTGTTAGGCCAATATTATTCATTCTGCGGTCATCTTGTGCTGCAAAACATGTGGTAATCTCGTGAGACTTTTCATTATTTCCAATTGTTAAGTATGATTAGGTTTGCTTTTGGCAGATTTTCTTTTTCCAACCTAACAGTTACAGCTTAAAGAATTTTTAGAATTTTAATCTTAACTGAACTTATGAGAGAATTCATTCTCTCAAATGAATTTTTGAGGGATTTTTCTTTGTGGGTAGCTTTGCTTGTTAATTGATTACTGCTGACATGTTCCTGTTCTTGTACAGATGCTATGCAACATAATAGTTTTTGCCAAGACAGCCCCTTCGCTTTTTGCACCTTACTATGAAGATTTCTTTATATCCAGTTCAGATCCATATCAGATCAAAACTTTGAAGCTTGAAATATTATCCACTATTGCCACGGAGTCATCCCTACCTGTAATACTTGAAGAATTCCAGGTACATAAGCCGCATGATTGTATGTCTCGTGCAGACCAATAAACTTGGTCTGGTCTTTGAACATCACCTGCAGTATTTTTAGGAACTAGTCGCCAGGGCCATCATAGTTTAGGGTATATTGTATGGATAGTTCTTATACTATCTTGATAATGTGAGATAGTCCATAAGTTTCTACCTAAACAACTTAGTTGAACTTCCTCATACATTGAAAGATGAAATTGCAACATGTCGGGAACCAAATTGTTTAAGATGAAAGTTCAGGGACTAAGTCACAATATCAGATAGTATAGGGAATATCCATAAATTCTACCCTCTAGTTTATTAGCTGGCTGCTGTATAGGAAATATCGCACACTTATGCATATAGTAAGTTGACTGATACTTATCTTTCTAGTTGTGCTACTAGGACTACATTAAAGATCCGGATAGGAGATTTGTTGCAGATACAGTTGCTGCAATTGGGTTATGCGCTCAACGGCTGCCTACTGTTGCCTCTACTTGCCTAGAAGGGCTTTTGGCACTTGTACTTTATGGTAAATTAGTGTACATGCTTTTATATTCATCATATTGCACTTATGAAAGCAGAATTTTGCTCTTAAATTCAGTATATTGCAGAATCATCTGTAAGCAATTCTCACCAGCTTGATGGGGAAGCTGATGTTTTGGTTCAAGCAATCATGTCAATTAAAGCAATAATAAAGCAAGATCCCTCTGCTTATGAGAAGGTATTTCTTCTATTTATAAACATTTTCTTGTACATAATACTACTTTAGCGTGTGTTCGGTATGATGTAAAAATAGGCTAAAAATAATTTTTCGGTCCGAAAATGGTTTGCGGATCATTTGGTTCAATGTAAAAAAAAAAAATTCGACGGAAAACGCATTTACATACTCTGAGGAAATCTCCATTTTCGTTTTCCGTTCGGGAGCTGCGGAAAACGAAATTGGAGGCCGCAAAATGTCGCAGCTCATCGTGATGCTATTACGCAATCCACGAGCTGAAGTGGCTTTGTGGACCGTGTGAGAAAGAGGTCCACAGTGGACCTCTTTCTTTCTCAATATATATATATATAGAGAGAGAGAGAGAGAGAAAGAGAGCTAGGCTCCTATACTATCTATAGTACCGGGGCTCCGGTACTATAGTCCCGGTTTCGATCTTCAGGTGTTTAAATCAACGATCCACACCGTTAAAACTGATCTAGGGTATTTAAAGTTTTTAGAAATAAAATTTTATATTTTTTCGACATAGTTTACTTTATGATCAAACAATTTTAAAATTGTCAATTTTCAATGGCTATTATGACGAGTTTGGAGTTTAACGATATAGAAAAATCTAAATTTCTTCAAATTTTGATAGAAAATACTTTAAACTATATAGATTAAGGTTAACATTCTTGATCTTAAATTTAAAAGTCCTATGCTCAAATTTTAAAGAGTATTCAATTTCCACTGTCCATTTTGACATAATTTATTTACTAAGTAAACGATATCGAAAAAAACTAAAATTTTATTTCTAAGAATTTCATATACCCTAGATCATATTTAATGGTGTGGATCGTTGATTTGAACGCCCTAAAATCGAAAACAACACTATAGTACCGAAGCTCCGGTACTATAGATAGTATAGTAGCCTAATTCTATATATATATATATATATATATATATATATAGAGCAGGGCTGCTGTGCTCTCAGGAGCACGGAGGCCTTTGTGCTCTTGAGCCGTTTTTGATGATGAAAATTTCAAATCGACGATCGGCTCCGTTAGACTTGATCTAGGATATTTGAAGTTTCTAGAAAATAATTTTTGCTATTTTTTTATATCATTTACCTAGTGATCGAAATGATTCAAAATCAATAATTTTTAATGGTTGATATCTGCCGTTTTCAAGTTTAACGGTGTAGAAGTATTCAAATCAGATGAAATTTTGATACAAAATTCTTTATATTATCTACAACAAGATCAACATTTCTGATCGAAAATTTTAGTGCTATATCACCACTTTTTATAGGATTTTTATTTTCAGCTGTTAAAAATTATTGATTTTGAATCCTTTCGATTGCTAGGTATATGATATTGAAAAATCGCAAAAATTATTTTCTAGAAATTTCAAATACGCTAGATCAAGTCTAACGGAGCCGATCGTCGATTCGGAAATTTCATCATCGAAAAAGGCTCAGGAGCACGGAGGCCTTCGTGCTCCTGAGAGCACAGCAGTCCTGCTCTCTCTCTCTCTCTCTATATATATATATATATATATAGTTTTATTTATAAATATATATTTATTATTATATATTATTTTATTTGTAAATAATTATTTATTTATTATATACTATAAAATATATAACNTCTAGAAAATAAATTTTGCGATTTTTCGATATCATTTGCCGAGTGATCGAAGTGGCTCAAAATCAACGGCTGAAAATAAAAATCTCACAAAATATGATGATATGACATTAAAATTTTAGATCAAAGTTATTGATCTTGTTTTATATGGTATAAAGAATTTTCTATCAAAATTTCACGTGATTTGGATATTTCTACACCGTTAAACTTGCAACCGGCTCACCACGGCCGTTAAAATTATTGATTTTGAGCCCCTTCGATCACTAGGCAAATGATATCGAAAAATCGCAAAATTTAATTTCTTGGTACTTTAAATACTCTAGATCAACTCTAACGGAGCCAATCGTCGATTCGAAAGTTCGAACATTGAAAACAAAGTGGAAGCACGGAGGCCTCCGTGCTTACGAAAGCATACCAGCCCACTCTATATATATATATATATATATATATATATATATAATAATTTTTCATCCATGTTTTTCTTTTCCTAAAACCAAGCAAGTATAGCTTGGAAACTGTTTTTCTTTTCCAACAAACCAAACACTAAAGAGCGTAAAACTCTTTTCCTCCGAATTTTTTGTTTTTCATTGATAAATATTTTCCACAGTCTTACGTAGAACCAAACAACCCCTTAATGGTTAAAGCATTACGAATCAAATTAATTTTATTTAAATGACCTCAATTTCTAGGACATTATTTGAATCAGATAAGGGACAAGACCAGCTAACTTAATAGGAGTTGTTTTATCTTGCTCTTTTGCTCAGTATTTTAGAAGTGATGGATGGGGATGGATGGTTAATCATATCTGTTATATTTTGCATGTTTCGATTCATAGTGAGTTGTTAGATATATCCTTTTTCATTTTACGTTCACTATTCTTCTGTTGAGCACTAGAAAAGTAGAAATAGTGCTCATTTTAGCTGCTTTTGCTGCTTAAAATAATTCACATCGTTTTGAGTTCACATCAAGCAGATTATTCTCTTTGAAGCCATAACACAGTCTGAATTCTCTTTGTTGTTCTCTAGTTCCCTTTTTTTCGCTAACCTAGTCTAATTAGTAGAGCATTTGTATGTATGCGCGTGTTATTATATGCCACAAATCTACTTGTTTCGTCTTTTTTGTATCTGATGCTTTTAGGTTAAATTTCTTGAAGGTGATTGTACGATTAATTCGAAGTTTGGAGATAATTAAGGAGCCTGCAGCACGTGCATTGGTTATATGGATTTTCGGAGAGTATAACTCTGTGGGAAAGATCATTCCTAATGTAGTACCCAGTGTGCTAAAATATCTAGCTTGGTCCTTTACTTCTGAAGAGATTGATACAAAGCTTCAAATCCTAAATGCTTCTGCCAAGGTAAGATTTCTGTTTATGTCATATTGTTCTTTGTGTTTTCTAGGTACTTGCTTTGTGAGTTAAAGAATTGACAATTTTGATATTCTCCTATGCTGGGCCCTGTAATGTGATGTAACTACATTCCCTAAATACTTGATTATTACACATTGTATGTGCTTCAAGCTATCATTTTTGGAACTAATAAATACCTGCTTGATTTCGTTCTCCAGGTTGTGTTATCCACCCAAGGAGAAAACCTGCTTACATTCAAAGAGATATTTCAGTATATTGTGGAGTTAGCAACACATGACTTGAACTATGATGTTCGTGATCGAGCTCGTCTTGTTGCAAAGCTTTTGCCATACGACAACATTTTTCGAAGTCAAGAGCTTGCTGAGCATATCCTAAGTGTAAAATTGCCTCCAGGATCTTATTTAGCTAATAATCTCCGGATTTATCTTCCTGGAAGTCTCTCACAGATAGTTCTTCATGCTGCTCCCGGATATTCACCTCTTCCAAAGCCTTGCAGTATACTGAGTAATGCTGAGGCCGGTGAAATTACCAAAAATATGGGAATAGGCATTTCTTTGGAAATGAACTATCCTGACAGTTCTTCTGTGTCTTCGATTGATGAGAGCGGCTCTGTTTATGATTCTCGAAATTCAGATACTGGCTCAATTGATAGTGATGAGGCTGGTTTCGCAAGCGATCCAAACGAAAATGGTCGTACAATTGGCACTGTAGATGGTCAAGATGCCCTTCTAGTTTATCTTTCTGACAGTAATAATTATCATGGTCAAACAACCCAAAGTAATAATGAAAATATATCCGAACTTATTTCTACAGATTTAACAGAGATGATGTCCAAGTCGGCACTGGAATCGTGGCTGGATGAGCAACCCAAACCATCATCTGCGCAAAAATCTGAACATTCTTCTTCTGCCAGAATTTCTTTAACTGATCAGAGCATTGAAATCAAACCTAAACCCCGCATATTGTTAGATCCTGTAAACAGCAGTGGATTAGATGTGAAATATGCCTTCTCATCTGAAGTTTCGAGCAACTCTCCTTTGCTAGTGTGTGTTGAACTGATTTTTGAGAATGTTTCTGCCGAGTCATTGGCAAATATAGCTATTGAAGATGAAGAATCTTCCCGAACTGTTGAACCTCAGGACCAAGTATCGGAAGAGACTGCAAGGTGGTTTTACACAATGTTCTGCCTTCAATACCTACTTATGTTTTGAAAAAACAATCTACCTTTTCTCAATGTAATTTTGGCCTCTTTTTATTCTTTTTGCATTTTTTAGCTGAATTATCTTTGCCATGGACCGAAAGGTCCTTGATTGAGATATTAACTGCATAAATTCATCACAATGGCAGTCAGGGACATTTCAGTCCATGGCTGAAAATTTTGGACCAATGTTGCAAATATGCTTATTATGAAGTGAATTTCTGAAACTGACTTGCTCCTTTTTTCTTTTTCTTTTTTTGTTAAAGTCCCAACTTATATTCAGGCATTCATTTTCAGCAAAGTGAAGGTTGTGAATTTTAGCTTTGTTCCTTTTTTTATTCTTGCTGATTCCATGTCTCATTTGGATATGCAGACTCCTCTCAGCCAATGAAACGCCAGCCATACATCCTACAGAAGTGATTGCAACTCTAGATCCACATCAGATTGTGAAGAAAGTTATTCAAGTCCATTTCCATCATCACCTTTTGCCTCTCAAGATGGCTGTATTATGCAATGGGAAAAGGCATTCAGTGAAACTCTGGCCTGATATTGCTTATTTTCTACATCCGCTATCTATGGATATGAAATCCTTCATAGAGAAGGAACGGCACTTGCCTGGGATGTTCGAATATTCTAGAAGGTCAGTTAATTGCTTTGACTTGGTATATTTTTCTGCACAGCACTAATAATTTAACATTTGACACTTGCAATATCTTTTATTTCCATCTGAAAGCCATTGTAACTTTGCTTTTTAGCCGTCATCAACTGTGGAAAAATTGGAAAAACCATTATGAATATGTTTAGCAGTAATTTACTACACGTACTGATTTAACTAGGATAGAATCTGGAAATTATGGCTCGTAAGTTAATCTTCACATTTTGGAAAACAAAAGTTACCCAATCTTTTGTTATAATTTGCAACAGATGCACCTTTACGGACCACCTTCAAGAGCTTGGACACAAGGAGAATAGCTCATTTCAAACCGATAAGATTCTTCTAGTCTCTAAAAGCTTTGCATCAAAAATGCTGAGCAACTCGAACCTTCACTTAGTCTCAATTGATATGCCGGTTTCTTCTAACATTGATGATGCATCCGGCCTTTGTTTGCGGTTTAGCGGCGAAATATTAAGCAGCTCAAAACCTTGCCTGATTACTGTTGTAGCCGAAGGTAAAGTTTCTGGACCATTAGATGTCACAGTAAAGGTCAATTGTGAAGATACCATGTTTGGTCTTAACTTGTTAAATAGAGTGGTGGCTTTTCTGCACTGAAGCTCCTCTGTACTTTTTCCATTGAGTTCGATGATGTGAAGAATTTTTCTTTTGATTTTGTCACAGATGTACACATTAGATATTTTATGTATGAATTCTCAATATTTTGTTGGTTGTACAAATACAAGAATGAGTGCTAATAATTTATTTTTTTAATTATGTTATTTGCTGATGAAATTTCGTTATTAGAATGAGTGAAAACTCACTAATTTTGCTCTGCTTGTATTATAAAGATAACGCACTTTGGAGATATGGTGTTTTCATTTGTTTATCTAAAAGTTAATGCCTCCTGCAAATAAGATAATGTGCGCCAAATTTTACAGGTACAAAAGAAGATAGTCCTTTTTTTTGGGTCAGAATCCAAAATTCCAAATCTTATAAATTAGCTAATGTTTCTACGTTCGATCTGATCTGGTTGATCTTTCATTTATGCTGATGTCGCCTGTGAGTCATATATAACAGCATGAAGGCTCCCAGAAACATACGTACAAAAAAGTGTTCAAAAATAGAGGGTTCACTCGGACAATACTAGTACCAGCATGCAGAGGAGCTTAACTTCTAGGGTACGCTCAAAACAGTACGCAACTGCATAATTACAGAAAAATACACTAAAAACATACAATAAGTTAATAGCTGCCCAATAGATAAACTGGAGTAGCATAAATAAGCAGCCATGGTGTAGAAAACTAGAAACTCGATTGGTCAAGCTTAGGCGAGATATTTCCACAATGCGTCAACATTTCTTTGCAAGCAGAATTTCAGCTGCACCTATGTAGATTTGCCTACAGCAAGACCAATTGAAACAAAGCAACCACTTCCCCCCTCTCTGGTCACAGGGAATGATATCAGCTCATAAACTTAAGCTGAGGTTTAAGAAATAGATATCATGCATTTTGGAGACGATAGCGATCAGACCGGCAAGGCTTGAGGCTCGGCTGATGATGATGGCTCGAGGAGTGGTTTTTTCTGGAACTCATTCCTCAGCTGCCCACATGCCGCATTAGCATCAAGTCCCCGTGTCTGTCGAACGCTTACGGTGATTTTTCGAGATTCTAGGGCTTCAACAAAAGCTAGCACCTGCCAACACATACAAGTCTGTATTATTATGGACGTTTAACCTATGTTCTGAAACAACTTCTTGACCAAAATGCAAGAGCTTTCAAACACCACATGTTTGATGAACATATAACTCGAGAAGCTAAAAATGAGCCTAAGGGTTCCGAAACTGCAATCTCCAAATCGAGCTTATACTTCTGTTGTAGTAAGAAGCTATAGGTGATATTTTAATGAAAAAAAAGGTAATAATGCTTGACCAAACATCTCTAATCATTAAGCATTTCCACAGGACGATCCAACTAGACGAAACATGTCGTCGTACTAATCTGTGCTGATTGATAGTACATATATTGAAGTGAAGTTGAACATACCACTTTTTTGTAGGGCCTCCTGTACTCGGAACCTTCTATTGGGTTAAAAGGTATCAAGTTGACGTGATAGCTGCGACCATATTGATGGAGCATCCCCGCAAGTTCTACCGCATGCTCTTTTTTATCATTGATCCCAGCTGCCTCATTCCAGATATAAAGAAGACGTAGGGGTTAGAACAACCAAAACAAATCCACGTTTGATCGAAGAAGATATAATGATAGCCTAAAAGAAAACAAGTACCTAAAAGAGTATACTCAAAGGAGACTCGGCGTCCAGTTTCGAGGAAATATTCTTTACAGTCATGCATAAGTGCATCCAAGGGATAAGCCTTTGCACTCGGAACTATTGTTTCTCGCAGTTTCTGGTTAGGAGCATGTAAGCTGAAAAGCCCCGTTTACGATAATGATTAAGTAAGCCACAAGAAACTATACAAATGAGGAGGGACGCAAAATCGACGCAATCAAAGTAGATTTCAAAACCTAGTGGGGACTCACTACACTAAACATACATACATATCTCTAATTCATGTAGGTTCGAATGAAAAGGTCCCGCAAAATAAGGATGCGAGAGAGGGAGAAAGAATTTTGCATATAGGCTAATCTCTATAAGCAGAAGCAGCTGTTTACATACCTCACGGCCAAGGTTGACTGAAGCTTGTGCGACGCTAACATTTTGATCGTGTTGGGAACACCTACCGTCGATATCGTTATCATCCTCTGCCCAATTTGCACATCCTTGAGACGAAATAGAACTCAATTAATTAGTTGACAGAGACCAAATCAGAAAACCCCGAAAACATCAGATTAGTGTAAAACACATCTATTAGATATCATATTTTCTCAGTATGTGTTATCCGAATCCGCAGAAAAGCACAAACCACGGACCTTGTTCAAGCATCTGTGGGCTTCCAACACTGACTTCAAGTTCAGCATCGGCTCGCCCATCCCCATGAAAACGACATTCGTCACCCTGTGTTTGAATATATCCTCTATAGCTAGAACCTATATCCGCAACATTATACGCTGATGTGAGTAACCGATCCTCGTAAAACGGAACTTGTCATAGCAGAAGAGGAGCAGGGGATTATGCAGAGAACCTGCTCGACGATCTCATGCGGCCGGAGGTTCCTCGAGAACCCTCCTTTTCCCGTGGCACAAAACGAACAGCGCAAGGGACATCCAACCTACTCATTTTCGACATTATTTCAGGGACAAAAAAAAAACACTCAAAAAGAAAAGAAAGAGAGAGAAACATACCTGCGACGACACACAAGCGGTGAGTCGAAATGAACCATCATCGTTCTCGACGGGAATTCCCACTGTTTCAACCAACCTGTTATCCTCCAGCTTCAAAAGTATCTGCGAGAAGCGTCGGTATCAATTCGAAATTGCTTATGCATGTTCGACGTAACGTAATTACGTAAACGTAGTTGCCGCGGCACTACAGAGAATGCAAAGTAAGAGGAGATTACTTTAACAGTGCCGTCCGCGGCGGTCACGGCGCGGTGAACCGGCGACCTCCCCACTCTCCAACCGGCGCCGCAAAGCGCGTCCCGAAACGCCTGAGGCACTGCAACGCCGAGATGTTTTACGCATTACAACGTAAAATAAAAGCAATAGCAATACAACAAACAGTTGATGGGCACCAATTTTATTTGGAGAAAAAGGGGAGAAGGGAAAATGGGGCTGGCTCACGGTGACTAAAATCTTGGATTTCTCTAGCCTTGGTCTTGTAGATGAGGTCGTGGAGTTGCTTCCCCCTATAGCTTTGCTGAAGCCCAAAATTCAAATTGAAATGAAAAAAATATATATCCAAATTAAGTTTAATATAAGATATGAGATTGAGAGTGTAGTGTGGTGTAGCTATGGATTACGTGTCCGAATTGGAGGGCGAGGTTACGGAGGTCGGGCTCGGACAAGCCGAGGAGGAAGCGCGGGGGGTCGGCTTGCGACGAGCGAAGCGGCGCGGCGGCGGCGGCGGCGGCGGCGGCGCGGGTCGAGCGGAGCGCACGTGCGAGCGGCGCCGAGCTCACGTGCTGCAGCGCCGCCATGGCTTTAGACGCTGCACCCCCACTCCCTCCACGCTCCGCTCCCGTCGAAGAAGGAAAAGGAAAAGGAGAGGATAGTGGGATACTAGTAGTAGTAGTGGACTAATAAGTAGTAGATGGGGGGAACTCAGAACTGGTGCAATTTGTTTGGGTGTTTTTTTAAAAAAAAAAAATAAAAAAAAAAAAAATTGGAGGAAGATATTTGGGCGTGGATATTTTGGGCCCAAGAAATATGATCCGTAGCAAGGCCCAAAGCCCAAGAGTGTCCTCTGTGATGGGCTACATTTGTATGTTGGAATAGGTTATTCAAGGCAATTAATAATATTCTCGGCGTAGAAAGTCGCTTTTTTTTTTTTTTCGAAAGGAGAAAAATTGCCTTACGGGTTGTCCTATCATAAAAATCGAATCTTTATCTTTCAAATATATATATATATATATAGAATTAAGCTATAATACTTTTAGAAGCACCAAT
The DNA here is from genome assembly GCF_001540865.1 of Ananas comosus. NCBI lineage: Eukaryota > Viridiplantae > Streptophyta > Magnoliopsida > Poales > Bromeliaceae > Ananas > Ananas comosus. Next base: position 15,120,587 of record NC_033624.1, on the reverse strand, counting down.
CCCTTGATGCTTCTAAGTTTCTATCTCTTGGGTTTATTCTTTGATTACTAATAGCTTTTGGATCAAACATTATTTCACCTACCACCACCTACCACCACCATCTCAACCTCACATCTCTCTATCCAATGGCTAAAAACTTAAAAACACCACCAATTTATAGTGCTTTTGAGAGCATTCTAGCTCAACTCTCTCTCTCTCTCTATATATATATATCCAAGAAGTTATTATAATAGAATAACTTATTTTGGTATCCAAATAAAATTTTAATAGGTATGCCTCTTGTCATTGGTATTTTTTATTTAAGACAAATTCTATATAATTTGAGATAATTTGTTCTTGATTAAATGTAGCGCAGATAGTAAAAAGAAATGAATAAATTTTTAAAAAATTTCAGTTGCAAAAAGTCTATATGTATACATAAGGCAAAGTTGCAGACATTCTCTGGCAGAAGGGCTTCATGGTCTTCCTCTTAAGCGTGGCGTCAGAGATTTTCTACAGTTAAAGATGCCACCCAAAGTGCGACCAAAAAACATATCTAAAATTAGAGACTAACTTGTTTAAGTGAAAATTTGATAAATTATAAATCATCCAAACAGTTTTTTCGTGAGAACTCCGAGAAGCAACGAAAAGCTCAAAAATATTTACTCTAAAATTCACCCGACCATAGCACTAAACAAGGCCACCTTACGAAATACAACATAAAAAAGATACGAAAGAACAAAAGAAAAAGCTGTACAACAACAGCAAAAATCCGAAGCCGACATAGAAATCTAGCAACATACAATTCTTTGAATCTTTAGCCTCTAAGAACATCTCCCACTACAAGCTATATTAATTACGTCACCCAAGCTTATTTTGCACTACTACCAAGAGGGGACGCCGAGGGTCTCGGATAAGCCGCTTTTCCATTAACGGCTTCGCCCGAGCTTCTCCTCCGGTATCTCTGCTTACTGCTTCCGAAACCTGTGCTGCTCATCTTAACCTCTGCGCGAGCATCCCTGGCCGTGTCTTTACAGTCTTGAATCTTTTCTAAAGCCACGACTACCTGATCCATGTTGGGCCTGTAACGGGCATCAACCGATAAGCACTCAAGAGCTAGAGCCGCAGCTTTTTGCGCCCCAGCTAGGGAGAATTGAGCCCCCAGTCGAGGGTCCAATACACGGAATATCTTTCTTTTGCTCGTCAAGTATGGCCTGGCCCACTCCACCAGATTGTGCTCGCCATTTGGGCGGTTCTTGTCCACGGCTCGGCGTCCCGATAGCATTTCTAGAAGAACTACTCCGAAACTGTATACATCGCTTTTTGTAGTCAAATGACCTTCAAATAGAAAAAAAATATATAGCATTAGATTATAAGGATTGATACATATCATTACTTTATAGGATTGATACATATCATTATTTTATCTTTTGTAAAGTATGCAGATGCAAGCTTGTCCAGCTGGTACACACACTGAGTATAATAAGAATAGAACTTTACTCTCCCATTCACTTCCTTGTTTAAAAATAAGATGGAATGATACCAAGAATCTAATTGTCCTGTAGGACATGTGCATGAACCCAGATATGAACAATACCGAATAGCATATATAAAATGATTAAAAGCGCACATTCTGCATCTCTGTGACGTTAGTTATGACATCACAGAGATGTATACATTTCCAATACCAGAATGTTCAACATGATAACAAACCTACTAGAATAATAAAGCACATGTGTTCACTAATGCGCACAAGTTGGGGCTAAAAGTCCAAATGTGCCTCTTATGATATAAGCTGTAGAAAGTTTCAACAGGAATGTGGAAGAGTATTGAGGGGAAATTCCAAAAGAAGACAAATCAAAGCGAAAAACGTATTTGTTTAAACATGAAAGAAAATAAAAAAGGTGGAAGATCGATTACTCTCGTCTTGATTTTATTTCCCAATGGGTTGCTAATACTCCTAAATTAAAAAGTCTGTGAACTATAAACTGGAACCTGCTAATAATTTCATGAATTATGCGGCCGTAATTAAGAAGCAATTGGAAAATACTAGACAGCTGGGGTGCGGAAGAAGATCACCTGTTGCAAGGTATTCTGGAGCGGCATATCCATACGTTCCCATGACCCTCGTAGAGACGTGGCTCTTATCACCAGTTGGGCCGTCCTTCGCTAGCCCAAAATCAGAAAGCTTCGCATTATAGTGCTGTAAATAGTCACAGACAATTGATAGTAAAAGTTAAACTTCTTTTTACTCGAAAGATAATCAGAAAGGAAGAAAAATAAAATAAAATAAAATAAAATAACTACGTACAGAATCTAGAAGGACGTTAGAGGCCTTGAAATCACGATAAATAACTTTTGCCTTATCACTGTGTAGAAAGGCGAGCCCCTTCGCAGCTCCAAGAGCTACCTTCATACGGAGGTTCCAAGAGAGTGGTTGGAAGTGTGAACCCCCTAAGCCATCATTTAAATTTAATGAGTGAATTGTGCAAATACAAAATGCTGATATATATAGTGCATTAATCTTGTATCAATAAAAGACATAACCAATTAAGAACTTACTCCTGAAGAGGTGATTCTCTAAGCTCCCACGGGGCATAAATTCGTAGACAAGAAGTCGTTGTTCATCCTCTAGGCAATACCCGATAAGTTTCACGAGATTAGGATGAGATAATTGGCCGAGATAATTAACCTCCGCCTACAGTATTTTAAGAAACTAACGGTCAGAATTATCAAGAGAATGAAATTCAATACTGGGTCAATTTTTAGGGAGAAAAATGGTAATTGACCCTTACTATTATCAGGAATAACTAACTGTACTCACCAACCATTCCCTGTGACCCTGAAAACCTTCCTGGTTTAGTTTCTTGACGGCAATAACAATTCCGGTCCCTGGCTTGGCGGCCGCAAATGTGTGCTCATCGATCCATCCCTTGAAAACCGACCCGAAGCCTCCCTCTCCCAACACACTGTCGGGACGGAAGTTTCTAGTGGCGGTCCTCAGTTCATTAAAGGTGAAGCTCTTAACATTGGATGACTGTAATATCTCACCCTCACTTCGAGGGGTCGGAGGAACCGAAGATGCAGAAACCCTACTGCTCGAACTGCTCAACCCGTTCGCATTACGGCTTGTGAACTTGGAGTTTGCCCCTAAAGCATTTGAAGGAAAGTAAGCTTTTACAGAAACACGGTCATAGTGAAAAATAATTATCTCATTTGGTTGGAAATTTTCACCCAAAAAATAAAAAGGAAAAGAAATCAGTATGAATTAATCATACCAAATTACCAATCAGTTCTCATGATTACTCTACAATTTCACAGGACTTGTAAATTCTACAATTGTAAGCGATTGGAACTCTATTTTTCTCAAATCCGTGGTCCGAAACCGTTGGTTAATGGGTTTTCCAATTGATTTAGATGGATTGATCATTCATAATATAACCAAATCATATCTTTGAAGGCCGGATTTGGTGACAATTCATTTGCTCTTAGTTATAATGTATTTGTGGTCCAAAAGAATCCCTTCTTAGCATAGTCATATTAGCTTTCTTACTACTTTCCAAGGATATGTTACGAATCTTCTGAACTGAGAACAATTGAATTATACTTGGATTTGATTCCATACAGAGTGTAAAGTAAAACCATAATGATGCAACAATAAGAAATATTCATACACACACACATGACATAAAACTTCCTGAAATAGCAACAGTAATGATCATAAAAAAAACAAACAAACAAACAAACATAAAAACTCTAAAAAAATCTGAAGAAAATGGAAAATTATAATAATAATGAATCACAAACAAGTACCTGATGTGTAAACACTACGGGACGGGCTCTCCGAGCTAATCTTCGCACCCCAACAATTCCCCATCTAGATCGCGTACGCAAATCGAAGCCAACAAAAGCCAAAACTCTTCGATCCTCGCCCAAATCGATCGCTTCCACCAAATCCTCGCCCAGACCCACGAGAACGAAGCCGAATCGATCGCCGAAACGAGAGCGTAGCACCTCGAGGGCTCGGACTCGGAGTTTCGGAGGGTTATCGCTAGGGTTTGAAAGGGTGTTGGATCGGATCGATCGCGCCCCCCTTTCGATCTCTTCCTCCTTCGATTTCGCGCCCCTTCTGAGGATTCGTCCTCGCCCTCGAGACCTTCGAGAAGGTCTCTGAGCTTTCTCTCTCTAGAACTCTTCTTCTACGGTTGGAATAGAGAGAGAGAGAGAGAGAGTTCGGTGCAGTGGCATTAATGGCGGGCGCTGGTCCCCCAGTGCTATACTGTGAGAGGGAGGATGCTCATCCCAGTTTTATAACCAAGTACTTTTTATCTTTTTTTATATAGTTTTAGCTATTTAAATATTTAATTTGAGGGGTGAAATTTTAGAATAGTCCCTATACTATCCAAATATTACAACTTAGTCTACAAATATTTTCCCTAATTGACTACTTTTAGGTTCTTTTATTTATAAATTGAACCATATTCCTAGAAACTTTAAACATTATTTTTTTATAAAAATTAATTTTTGATCAATTTTATATATTTTATTTTTTTATATCAAACTAAATTAAATATATACTCCGACAATTTTTACAAATATTTTGTAACTGCTTTTATAAAAATTATAGAGTTATTGCTTATAGTGCAGGAATTTTTTTTTTAAAAAAAAGAATATTTGAGTGACAACTTTGAAAAAAAAATGATACATAGTAAAAAATTTAAAAAAAAACTTGTAAATTATAGTGTGCACTATAGGATAATTAAACTTTTTTTAAATATTAGGAACTAGATGGAAATAACAGTGTAGTAGAGGGACTATGGGCACATTGTTACTTTTTTTAAATAATTTTTATTGTAATTCGGTGTACCGTGTGAATCTAGCCTTTTGTCCCGGTGTAGGTGGAACTTCGCGGAAGGAAATGGCATTGTTTCCTCGCCGTTGGATTGAGATCTGACGGTAGATGATCAGTTACGTGGGGGCTGGTGGGGCCCGCTCGGCGGGTGCCGTCCAATTCGGACCGTATTCTACGCCCGAAACGTGGCTCTTTTATTTGGTCTTTTTCCCTTTTTTTTTTCCTCTTTTTTTTTTTTTTGTGGACGTTACTGGGGACTTTTAAAAAGTGAAAAATGTACAACTCACACGTGCATATCATTTTATAGTAATTTTTTCCTCCCGCATTTAAATAAATAAATATATATATATATATTTATATATATATTTCTCGAACAATTTGAGAATTTTGTTGAATGTTAATGGTTCTTTGGTTAAATCAATGGTTTTTTCATTAGATTTAATTTTTTTTGACCACTTTTTGTAGTAATATAATTGTAGTTTTATTACCTGTTAATAGGTGATATGAAAAACAGATGCTGAATTTAATAAATTAATTTTCTATTTAATTCAAGTTAACTAAAATTAGAAAGGGTTAAAGAATTAATTTCTCATCGATCTATAGGTGAATAAAATTTTATTTTATTTGACTACAACACTTAGAATAAGCATCGTCAGCCTTTTATTTGTAATAATATAATTAAAACTCTTGGATTAAACACTTTAAATTTTGAGTTTTAATAACTAAAGTTGATAAAGACAGAGGGTGGATATACATTAATTAATTCAGAAATGTGTTTCAACTAACTATGTGGAATCTAATTGTGCAAAATAAATAGATTTATCTCTTTTTTTTTAATTGACACATTTACACATCAACCCAAGCACATGAATTGTTTTATAGTGGCTAGGACCATAGGGGGCCAAGTTGACCCACTAGTCCACCAATCTCTTCTCAGTACCAATCCTGATCAATTATAAATAAAATTTAGATATATATATATATATATATATAGAGTCCGGCTACTATGCTATTAATAGCACAAAGCACTTGGTGCTACCAAGTTTTCCGTCGTTAGATCTACCCTTGTGATCATTTTCACCCGTTAGATCATACTATTCAATCAACCACCCACTCAACCCTAGGGGGCCCACATCATCCTAACCGCACANATATAAAATATGGCCTAAAATTAAAAAATAATTTAAAAAAATTATAACTTTTCTAATAATTATTACGTGCATTTGAATGTATATTTTACTAGTGTATATATATATATATATGTAATATTTTTATATCATTAAAATAAAAATAAATCTAATAAGACACTGTCGACACCGACCATCCCTAGAGTAAGTGGCAAATAACTTGATGGTTGGTACCTGAGGTCTCAAATTCGAATTATAGTTGATTTACATTTTCAGCTAAGTTTATTTTTAAATGAAATAAACGAATCAGGTAGCGTACTATCTATTTCTCAAAAAAAAAAAAAAAAAAGNCTTAATCCAATGGCCAAAAACTTGGTAGCACCAATGACTTGGTGCTATTAATAGTATAGTAGCCTAGTTCTATATATATATATATATATATATATATGTAATATTTTTATATCATTAAAATAAAAATAAATCTAATAAGACACTGTCAACACCGACCATCCCTAGAGTAAGTGGCAAAGAACTTAATGGTTGGTACCTGAGGTCTCAAATTCGAATTATAATTGATTTATATTTTCAGCTAAGTTTATTTCTAAATGAAATAAACGAATCAAATAGCGTGCTACTTATTTCTCAAAAAAAAAAAAAAAAAGAAGACACTGTCGATCTCTTGTCATATATTTTATTTTAAATTACTATTTGATGTAAGCTAAANGTTGATAAAGACAGAGGGTGGATATACATTAATTAATTCAGAAATGTGTTTCAACTAACTATGTGGAATCTAATTGTGCAAAATAAATAGATTTATCTTTTTTTTTAATTGACACATTTACACATCAACACAAGCACATGAATTGTTTTATAGTGGCTAGCACCATAGGGGGGCAAGTTGACCCACTAGTCCACCAATCTCTTCTGAGTACCAATCCTGATCAATTATAAATAAAATATATAATATATATATATATATATATATATAAAAGCACGTATATTCAAATTTGGATCTGTCGACAGACCCATTTTTCTGCGAAAAAATTAACGCCCATTTTTCTCTTTCCGTACGAAAAATTTTAAATATAAGAATAAAAATAGAAATAGAAACAGCAATGAATACGTAAGTTCTCTATTACAGATTACTGATGTGANATCTAATAATTATCAACTAATAATTAATTGCTTCTAATAAATGAGATGGAGTTTTATCTATACACGTAATGTTGAGAAAATTAAAGGGTCAAAAGAAGGGTGCCACTTGCAGGTAAAGCACGGGATCGGCGGCAACAAGCCTAATAACTTTTCCAGATGAGACCAAATCCGAGCTTTTTTTTTCCGTGCACCCCAAATTGGGAGCACAATTAATCACGAAAGCTACTTGAAATTTTCTCCTTTCTTTTTCCTGATTTTTAAAATCTAATTTTGTGGAAATAAGTTGGAAGTAAAAATGCGAATTGCTACTTCTCTTTGAAGTTTGAATGACTCGTGCTCTACTTTTATTTAAAATAGTGCGAAAATTTTTGCATTGTAGCGTAAAAAAAAACATGTCCCGCGAACTAAATTAAGTAAAAGATGAAGTCCGTTCTAGCCACGTAATCCATGAGATAATCATCTTTACTTAAGTCAACAATTAAAGTACGGAGCACGTTTTTTTTGGATCTAAATTGAGGTGATTTAATATTGGGGGAAGTAACTCAATATGGAGTACTTTTAGGGGATGTTTGTTTGCAAGGAAGTGAGGTGGAAGTGCGAGTAAAAAAGTGATTTTTAGTAAAAACTGATAACTTCTGTTATTTGGTTGGCCGTCGAAACTTCAGTTAACCTAAAAAGGCGTAATTCACTTCGGTCCATCAGAAATGTGAAGAAAAAATAATAAAATAATATACTAGGTAAATATAGTTATATTTAAATATATTTAATTATGGTACTAATTATTCTTTTAATCATTTGACATATTTAAAATACGATAAAAATTGATTAGTTAAGTTTTAATATATTTTTTTTATTTAGTTTGTACAATTAAAATATAATAAAAATTAATTAATTAATTATTAATATTTTTTAACTTTAAAATTTTATTATTATATTACTATAATTTATATATAAAAAATAATTTAGTTACTTTAAATTAAATTTTAATTATATAAAAATATAATTATATTATTTATTATTTATATATAAATTATAGTTTTACATCATATATTTTTTACCAAACAAACAGCTGAACTAATGAAACTTCACTTTCATGACTACAAAACAAACGACGAAGAAAAAATAATTTTCACCGAACTTCATTTCAACCCAAAATCCAGTTTCGATGAAACAAACATGCCCATTGGAAATAGTGACAGCTACTACGGCTCCAATTATTCGATACTTAAAACTTTTATTTATAAAATATCTGATGATCAAACAAGTCACTGATGTGAGACTGCGTAATACTTCATCTATTGCATCTTCTTCTACTCAGATCAACCACATGAGTAAATATATACACCTATTTGGCATTAATTTTTTTTTTAGTACTACTCTTGAGCGTTTGAACTTTATTCAACGCGCATGTTAATGCAGTAATGTGACATTTAATTATGGCTAGGAGATGAGGTCGGTGGGGAAAGGTTGAATAAAAAAAGGTGGGGGCTAAGGATAAAGTTGTGGAGTGTGCACTCTCAATTAATACTTATTTATATCTCAAGGAAAAAAGATAAAAAAATGTAGTTGGACTTAGTTAAAGCTGTAGTTGTGATTCCATTGTGAGACTAATTTACTAGATAACTTGACTTTTTAGGCCTTCAAATTTAATTCTAATATATATTAGATATAATTTGTAATTTGAAAATTTAGCAACCGTAAAAATTTACAGCATTATAGATCAATAATATTATACGAAAATATCATTAAAGACAATAGTGTTGTTAATTGCAGTGCATGTAATATTTTCTCCTATTTTTCTTTTCTTCTGCTCATGGTTAGGCATGAGTAGGTAACATCACATTGACTCTCTCTTTTATCTTTTTGTGTATCTTTCCTCTATTATTAGTGTAAAGGAAAAGTACAAGTAACTAGAAGGGGGTATGCCTAAGTTTTCTACCATTTATTACATGGAATAAAAGACACAGAGAGAGAGAGAGAGAGAGAGAGAGAGTTTAAAATGATTTATTAATCAAAATATGCCACTTTTTTTTTCATGTGCTATGGTTGTTAGGTGGGAGCAAACCATCTAGATGTTTTTTATGTCAAAAGATGAAGGATCATGGAGCATAAATATAATTATTAGTAATAATAATTAGAATATTTGCGAAAACAAGCCGGTTAGTGAGAATAGTTAGGTTGATTAGCATGAACTATATTCGTTGCATGTGATGATGATGATGCATGAATTATAGCATGCGCAAAAGTTATTAAGCATTTTTGTTGTGCGCTTTCAAGCATTATACATGCAAAAAATAAAAAAAAAAACATTTTTATTACTATAGTATTAATTTTTTCTTTATGGGAGAATCTTAAAAAAGAAGAAAAGGAAAGGAAAAAAAAAATGGTGCAATATCCGAAAATTAGAGACTAATTCAGGGATTAGAGGGCAATAATTAATGGCTCTCATTACATCAGAATGATGCAAATACTACATAATCATAAAATTTCGCTAAAGGACGTGATACATGTGACCAAATTGCGATAACTCTTTAATTTTACGGCACTAATCTCAACTCGATCACATGCATTATATCGTCGAGTGAAATTTTTAATTATTTATTCATGCATCTTTCGGTGCTTAAAGACAATTATATTATATATATAATTAATCAGGATGGGGATCATCAATCATTTGTTGGATAATGCATTTACCTTATAAAGGAAGCTTTTTGCTTTAAGAATCGTGCTATTTTCCTAAGTAGTGCGCTTTAGAGATTAAAAAAATCAGACATTAAAAAATCGACAATTTTGTGACTGTAACAGGATCTTAATTATTATTAATTATCATTAAGGTTTGGTAAAAATGTATGGAGATACCCTCAATTATAGACCATTTTGAGCACTCCCTTTACCTAGCATTTTTTAACTTAAAATTTCCTCGACTTTTGTTTTTGATTAAATTGAGTGGTTTTTGTGCAAAAAAATTGTGAATTTTATCAAATTTATCGGTGATTGATTTATAAATTTTAAGCAAATAAGGCTAAAAAGAGTTATAAAATTGAATAAGTTTTTAATTTAACTAATTACAATGTAACTAAAATAAGAGAAGAGGGACTTGATAACGGGGCCTAGGCCTTAGGTTATTGGGCTTATTTTAGTCCGTGATGGGTCGAGGCCCATCACAACCCAATCAAATAGTGGGCCCCACATGTCATTCTCATACTCGTTGAATATATCACGGTTACACGAAAGACATTGACTATGTCGCCCATTTTTCTCTTGGCGCCATTATGATCGACCGCGAAAAAAAAAAAAAAAGAGAAAATTCCCGCCTCCGCACAAAACGCATTATTAGGGATTCAAATTTCAAAAGCCCCGACCCCCAACTCCAAACCCTAAACTCCTCTTCGGAAACCCTATTTCTACAAAATCCTCGATCGTCTCCTCCGAAACGCTAATCGTGCTCTCTCGTTCGTCGCTAATGGCGGGCCAATCCGATCCCCACATCTCCATCTTCTCCGCTCCAGAGGTATTAAACGCATCTCCTTGTCCATTTCCATTCTCTTCCCATCGATTTGTTCACTACATCATTTCTCCGATCTCTTAAGCTGATCAAAATGATTAGCTTTCACTATTTCCAATCATCAGGTGGAGTTTCTTGCTGAGGATGAAGTGGTGGAGATCGTTCCCAACATCAGGATGGAATCTCTCAACATGATTTGCGTAATCACAACTCTTCTCACTCCTTTTTATTTTATTCTCTTTTGTGAATTTTATAATAGGATTCGCGGTGAGTTGATTATCTCGTTAGGGTTTTGTAATAGGTTGTATTTGATATGTGAGGCATTGATTGTGTGCTAACAGGGTGATTTCGGCCCGTTCTTTCCTCAAATTCCTAGTAAAGTGCCGCTTTGGCTTGCTGCAGCTCTGAAGAAGCGTGGCAAGTGCACTATCCGCACGCCAGAATGGATGACGGTTGGTGAGAATTTTGCGCTATCTGCCTTGTGCATTTGATTTTCTATAATGTGTGAATAAAATAATTGTGGCGTGTTTGGAACTAACAGTAGAGACGATTAGTTGCTCAGAAGAACCAATCTATTTATCCGTCCAGCAACAGAAAAGTATAATTTAAATTTTACCTGCAAGGAAAGATAAATTGGGCTAGTAGGATCGGTTGGATCAAGTGTTTAGGATTGAAATGTAGAATATTATTGAAAGGAGGTTACGGAGTTTGTGCTTTTGAGCAAGATGATAATCAAAGTCAACAAAGGAGTATAGCCATGCTAACAGTATTCTATGTGAGCACTTTAAAAAGATCTGAATGTGAGTACCCCTGTTAGAAAATAGAAACCAAAAAAAGGAGGTCAAATGTATATTGGGATCGCATATACAAATATGAAAAAAAAAACACCTATCAGGAAGTGCTGGAGATGACTGCGGTAGCATACTAGCATTTCTTTTGTATTCACGGAATTGCTTGAATTGATAAATCATGATGTTCGAAACTCTATTTTGTATTCTCAAAGGGCAGAGGATCTGATTTGGACTTCTTGATGTTTGGAGCTATCTAACTAGTATTCAACAAATATTGTAGGTCTGAATCTGTCTGGATGTAGAGTTACATTCTTACATTTTCCAAATGAGAAGGCCTGCTTTTCTGGTTGCTCTTATGAATAGTTATCATGCTTCTTTCCAGTTGTCCTTTATCGATAGTTGTCTGTACCATTTGCCTCTATCTCTTCTCTTGATGGCTTATCTGATAACTGTTCAAAAATATTTACTGTGATCATGCTGATGCTGTTTCTTAATTGGTGCTTTTTCTAGAGAGGTTGACACAGGTGTTGGAAGCAGAAAGAGAGTCACCTCGAGAATTTCAACCACTGCCATTCCATTATGTTGAAATTTCAAGGCTTTTATTTGACCAGTATGTGACCAATGACATGTTATCTTACTGTCAATTCTGTCTCTTTTATTACTTTTGTGCAAAACTTAATGGTTGTTGTCTCCAGTGCTCGTGATGACATCCCAGATATATACATGGTGAGTTTCGAACAAGCTCATAACCTTCATGATTTTATCATTTTCGTCAAGTACTTAGTTACAATTTATTAGAGTACAGGTGAGATCCCTGATTGAGGACATCAGAGATGTAAGGTTTCATAAGGTTGAAACCGGCTTGGAGACGATATCTGGTCGTACACATGCAGTAAAGGTACATATGCTATCTCTCAAGTTTCTTTGTTATGTTTTTCCGTTTAGTTGTTTTGTTGCAAGGGAATGCAATATACCTCAAATATTTAGTTGTGAAGTACTTTGGAAATGGCGATTATGAAATGATAATATGTCCCAAACAGAAGTTCAGTGTTACCTGTTTGGTTCTATTGCTGCTTTTCTAAATATAATTAGATAATCAATTGAGCTTGCATAACTGAAATGGCGTGCGAAAACTTATCCCTTTGCACCAAGCTCTTGAACATCTATGGTAGGACCCAATTCGTGCATCAACTTAGAATTCAAAACCTCTATGTATGAACTCTTTGGAAGTTATTTTTAAACAACTTGTATCTTAAAGCTTTTTTAGTTAATTACAAATTTTATCAATCGCACTTTTGTTTAGCACTTAAAAAACTGATAATATCTACATTATAGAAAGGGGCATCCTACTACCATGCGGCAACCATTAGTTGCAGGGCCTTTGCTTGGTTGTTCTGGCACTCGGTTGTTCTAGCAAAAATTAACCTTGTTTGATGGCACACCAAGGATAAAGCCTTTTGCTTGCTTCCTTCGTTGGGTCTTTATAAATGATATATAGAGGAAAGAGTGCTAGAATATGGCTATGGTTTTGATTTTTAGAGTCATTGTCAAAGAGTTATGCAGATCTCTAAATTAAGGACATGTGGGAGTCTATGTTAGTTATGATATTTGTCTTTCAGCTTTACACATACGCATGAAGTTTCTTTGTTTTGTTGGTTATAGTTCATGAATAGCTTCTTGTTATTTATCCTGTTCTGATTTCTCTGGGAATACAAGTCAATCTCTGGGTTATTCTTATCCTGTACTAGTGTGATGGTTGTTAACTTGTTATCATGCTAAAGAGACTGTACATACATCCATATCCATTCTTTTTATCAACCCTCTTTATTATTCACTATCTAATATTGATAAATTTTTGCCCAGTGACGTTGTTATAGTTTGGCTTATGATAATTTGCTTCTTGCAGCTCAAAAATCTTTCTGCAATGGAAGTAAACATAGTGCGCCCTTTCATGGTAAGAGCTTTGCAGGCTTTCTATAAGCATGACAGCCCACAAATGATACAACAAGCAGATACTATGGGAAGCAAACGGTCACAAGGGGCTGATCGCGGCCCACGAGTAAGTTGGTTTAATTCTCCTTACGTTGGTAGCTGTCTTTTATGTTTGCTCTGTGATGAGACTCTTGGTACATAACCATAAATCTTCAAAGAAAATGCAAGGAATGTTGTTTCTTTTTGTTGTAGAAGTAGAAATCAATGAAGCTACTTTCTTGCATTTTTAAGACCTGAATGCGTAGTGCTTGACATGTATATAAATAAGCCGTGTGGAGGCCCCGTATACCCAGTTTTAGACTCTTTTTTTTTTTTTTTTTTACGTTTTAGTGTTTACTTTTGAAAAAGTTTGCACCGTATTTTGAGTATATCGTAGCTACAGCATAGTTTGTCTATTGCTAGTTTGCAATGTATGATATGTTAACGGCCTTTTTTTTAAAGAAATAATTGATCCTCTCTCAGAAGAATTTGACGTGGCTTGCTTTCATCTATTTGCCATTCCGTGCGAAAAAAATGCAACCATGTCACTAGGGTATCATGTACGATTAAATCCTTTGACATAATATATGTAGACTACCAAGATCATAAGCTCGTATTGAGGTTTGCATTAATATGCTTCGTAAATTTTGACATGTCAATAAAGTTTAGTATGTTATGCTCTTATTTTCACGTCCTGTTGCCTCTTGCTTATAATGTGCTTTTTTTCACGTACCATGTGCCTTTTGTTTATTTAATATTTCTGTGATGTCACATTTTCCATACTAGAAAGGTACATGAATTTAGACCATCATTGTTTTTCGTATGATTCCAACTTTCTCTTTTTTTCAGCGAGATTTAAGGCCCAGATAATGTGCAAAATTTGTACAGCTTCCTGCAATCACCGATGATCTTAGATTCCAGACAGTGAAAAAAGATATACCAGTGGAGGTAACTGTTGTCTGCTTTGCTCCCATTAAACTATTTCTGTCCTTTTTGTAACCATAAGGTTTTTAGTGGGAAGTTTAGTTGTTTTTAAGCTGGCTGCTGCAAAGGATCATTATAGACATTTATCTCGTAAAATAAAGTGGGCAAATCTTTTAGCTTCAATTCGATTTAAATTTTTCGTCTTGCTGAAATTTTTGCTTCTTTGCTTTAATTATAGTAAAGTTCGCCGGAATCGATAAATTGAACCTAGTTTATTTCAAGAAATATCTTTAAACAAAAGCAAACTTGAAAATTCAGTTTTGGCAACTTCTCGGTATGCATCAATTGGTATCAGAGCCAGGTTCTTTTCGTAGGAGCGTTTGTTTTGATCTAAACAACTTTTTCTTGGTATTCAACTTTGGGCCAAAATATTTTTTTAAAAAAAAAGAGCATCACTTTTTGATCAACTTGTAAGCATTTGGTAATGGTAGACAATCGTGAAAATCTTCGTGATTGGAGAGAAGCATATGAGAAACAACAAGATTCCATGAAAAGCATGCATATCTTCTACAGATGTCATAAAATAAACATTTAATATGTTATGATATCTAATGTTTGGCAGAAGTTAAGAGATAATAGACATTGACATAAATTTCGTGTAGCATTAAGATTCCATGCTTTCTTTTTCAGCTTCCAAAATTTACCAATTTTTCTGAAATTTTCAAACATTTCCTTCTTGTCTTTTGTTTTCCACCCTTCCTCATTCTTTCCTTGCAATAATAGTTATTTCTCTAAATAAATCTCTGAAGTAGAAAGCACGCTTCTCGACACAAGAATGAGGAACACAAAAGCATGCAGCATGCTTCATGTTCTCCATTATTTTGTCAGCTTATAGCCTTAGATTCCCAGATTGATTGAGCTGTGTATTACTTTGTCAAATTTCTTTTTTAGGAACTAAAGAATCCCACATTGATTGAAGTTCTTGTATTGCTTCAATCATAAGATCAATGTGCCCATTTGTTATGCTGTATATTATAATTCACGCTTGCTGGTACGCCTGGTTTGGCTTTATACAATGTTTGACTTACAACTATTTTCTCTTTACCCTTTGATGGGTTTCTATAGGAAATTACCTGCGACTTTAGAAAAATAGGCCTTTGCCCTAGCTGGAATATTTTTGCTTGTTTCAATATATGAAACTGTACGGTTTAAGTTAATAAATATTTGAATTGTGCTGGAGTACTTGTAAAATTATCACTGTGTACTTGCTTCCAGCCTTTGTAGTCCTTGAATGCTTGGGTTTTTAGTTGGGGTAGGTGGAATAGCTATAGATCCAACGACTGAAAAATTAGTAGTATGTGATTAGTAGTACTTCTAAGAGTATTCTAGCTCAACTCTGAATATTTCAACTATAACCTCTAACCGGAAGTTCACATTCCTATAAAAGTAGCTGCTTAACTTGGTGAGTTTACGAAGGTTTGTACTATAAAATGCTTTCTTATCTTGATGTAAGGAATCTTTTTTTTGTTTTTGTTTTTGTTTTTTTTTTTTAAGAGATAGGTAGCATGCTACACACTTTGTTTATTTCATTTAGAAATAAACTTAGCTGTAAATGTGAATCAACTAAGATTCGAACTTGGGATCTTGGATACCAACCACTAAGTCCTTTGCCACTTGCTCTAGGACGGTCGGTTGATGTAAGGAATCTTAATAGCACTCTGTAGAGTCATCATCTGTCCAGATGTTGCTGCAGTCCAGGTAGAAGATTACTCACACAAAGCACTATCTTATGAAGAAAGATTCTTGTTGACTCATAAGGACATGATTTAATTATTGGATTTCTAGTTGGTCAACAATTAACACATGGGTTGGGTAAACTCGAGTTGCGATGATAGACTTTCTATTATTTTTTCACCCCCCAGGAAAGGCGATTGATTAGACCATTTCATACCTAGACATAGAGAAGAATCTAATACCGGCTTTTCTTAATCATTGTATCTAAGGATGTTCCATGTCTCAGCAATACAATTACATAGAATGTAAGTTAATTGCCAAGGCTTTAGGTGTTTTACTCTAGTAAAGTATTAGTGGGCAATTTCAGTCCCAAGCTGAGGGTGGTTGTTGATTTAAATACCAGTGACCCATGAGTTAATTCCTGTGAAAGCAATTTGATCCATTCTGCTATCTTTTTTAAGTGTACGGAGATGTTAAGAGCAGGCTTTAGGGAAAGCGACGCCTATATCTATATCGGGTAAAGTTGCTTGATCATGGTTGTTTTATATATTTGTTGAATATGAAATATAAAACTATTTTATCTACTATCTTAAGCTTTAGAATATGAAATATAATATCATAACAGGAGGTTCTAACTTCCAATTTCATCTAGCTTCTTATTCAGTTGATCTTCTTCCAATTTTATTATAGTTCTTGTCTTGGGCCTACTAAGAAGTCTCCATCTTTTTCCAGCTTGCTTTCAGAGTAATAGATTGGTTAACAATATTGAATTACAATATCAATCCAATTAATTTCCTTAAATCTATAGAATTCTTGAACATGGTGGTGCACCAGGTGGCTGTAGGATTACTCTATTCTCTTTCCATGTACTGTGTTGTCGAGTTTGCAGTATGATTAACTTTACTCCGAGACACCTTTTTTTAAGATTTCATTTCCTAGCAATATAAGTTGTGCTGCCAAAAGGCAAGACAATCGAGCTTGTCGCCGTGGCGAGAAGACTAGAACCGGCCTCATGGTGCCGGCTGCGCATTCTGTGGCAGCCATTGGCTCGACGGTTGTCATGCGACAAGGTGATAAAGCTTTCTCTTTTATGTCCCTTGTTTACATTCTTTTATTAGCATGTGCTTAAAAATACTAGTCTTTTTGTGTTATTATAACGATAAATCCAGGAATCAAAAATGTCGAGGTCATAATTTTGACTATCCTCTCTATAGATTCAATGATTTATTTGCTGATGTGGTTGTTTTTTTTCCCCCAACCTGTCTCTTTCTAAGTGTTTTCTATTTGTGTTCCAATACCAGATTGATATATTTTGTTTTTCTCATGACGAAACTAGCGAATTAGTGTATGTAATGCTATTTTTTTTTTTCTTTTTTTGGGTCCGTTATTTTATTTAACCATGGTTCTTGCAACTGGATAGTATTAATTTTTTTTTTTTTTTTTAAAAGATGACTCTGTCGTTTTACGGCCGAAGACTTGTACATGGTCATGTGATAGTTTGATCGACCGAATTTGGGCACGTCCAGCGACTTGCAATTGTTTGAGCTTAGTCTAATTGACCTAGCATATTTAGGTAACAATTATCTAGGGATATACAAGCCCATGCATTCCCACCTATGTGAATGTTAGGCACTATCCCGTATGCAAAAAGTTTTGCACGTGTGATAAATCGACTATTTGTGATGATGATTTTATCGTTTACCACATGTGATGATTCTACCACGTTGATTATTTTATTATTTTTTTGTGACAGGATATGTCGGAGTCCTTCATATTTGTACATGACTAGGTATTTTGATAGTTTCGCACAAACTGTTTAGATGGTCGTAAACGTGTCTCTATTAATGCATGCGTCTAAACGTGCTTAGTTCAATTAGTCGCTGTATTTTATTCCCTTTTAAGTGTTTAAAATCTTGCGGTGTATTCGGTAGCTATAGGATGAGTTACGTGGTCCACAAACCTTTTGCGGTCCAATCATTTGACTCCACTTGTCTGCAGACCATTATTAAGAATATCAGAATAATGGTAAAAGAAAATAATAAAAAAAATGGTGGAATAAATTTATTAACAGTAGAAATTTTTTTTGTCTTTAGAAGATAAAAATATAGTAAAAACAGGTAATAATAATAATAATAATTTAAATAGAAGATTCGTGGTAATTCAGCTGTGGCTTCGACGAAATGTATCCTAGGCCACCGTCCTAGGTTAACGGTGTCAAGTAGTTGTATAATTATTATTATTATTATTATTGTTATCTTCGGAGGTACCACCGCCCTAGGTTAACGGTGCCAAGTAGTTGTATAATTATTATTATTATTGTTATCTTTGGAGGTAGAAGCGTTTAATAAAAAAAAAATTAAAGAAAAATCAAAGGTTGAAGCATTCGTTGACAAACGTACGGCCGTAGACACCGCGGCAAGGTATCCGCAGCCGCTAGATTGCACTATCCTCGTAGGACACGTGTCACGCGCCGGCGCCGCGTGGGCTGCGTTGGGACCCTTTCCTCGCGGCGCATTGTAACGACTCGCCGCTACCGTGCGCCCCATCCCCCTCCCAGAGGAAAAAAAAAAAAAAATTTTAGAATGCATCCAATATATGGTTGATGCAGCGTCTTTTAATTAACAGATTTATTTTAAAAAAATTAATATATATTTTATAATAATTAATAAAAAAATATTTTTATTATATTTTTTTGAAATAGAAAAATATGATTGACTTATTATTTGATTATGTGGTTTTTTAGTAGCAAAGAGCTCAAACTTGGCCGCCAAGGTATTCTCTTGTTTCCTGCTGCTTTCCTTCCCCACACCCACCCACTGAATTTACCAAAATGTCCTCACACATTTATAGTTTTGTCGACGGTGTCCTCTTCTTTCTTGATCCACAAGTTCCCGTCTCTTTTGTTCTGTTCCCTTTAATTAATTAATTAATTAATTAATTAGTTAATTGAATCTCGTCGTTAGTTGTTCCAGATGATAAAGGTTGGCCGATCTTTTCCAGCTCACTATTTCCTTTTAATTAGGCACGTTGCACAGGAGTATGCTAGGAATAATAATAATCAAGCATGTTGAGGCACAACATCCACCTTCCATTTTGAGTCTTATGACATCTAAATCATAGTTGGTTTAGATTCAACACGTCCTGTGCGTTGTGTGGGATGGAAGAGGAAACAGTGGACCACCTATTCGCTCGGTGCGTGTTTTTCAGATTTCTTATGGTCATGGCATTGGAGAATGTACAGATAAGGGAATTGGGTGATGAAGTGACTATCGTTTGGGATAGATGGATAAGTAGAAGGGACTCGCCATACCCACTTTCGGGACCAATCGGTTTAATAGCTTGTTTGTGGATATCTAGGAAGCTAGGAACGGTACGATCTTCAGATCGGTCAATCCAGACTCATTGCTGTGTATGCATAAGATTAAACTGTTGACGGACCAATTGAAGTATTATCTGTCATTAAATTTGCACCACTGTAATCGCTAGGATTCTTTCTTTTTTTATTTTTTTTTATTTTTTTATTTTTTTTATTTTTAACTCTTTCGAGGTCCGTGTTGCCTCACCTCTATAGCTTAATTCACTTTTTCAATGAATGAAGCAGGTAGCGTGTTACCTATTCCTCAAAAAAAAAAAAAAAACAAATCCAAATTATGTGAAACGAAGAGGGCTTTGTTAGTGTTGAAGTTGTTAATACCATCATTATTAATAGATTAATAATGTATTAATAGACCGATACCAACTTTTATAAACTCCCTAAAGAGTTTCTAGAGTTAGTGACGTTTCCATTGATAGAAACTGTGGGGTCTTGCCATAAATTTCATCTCAATTTTGAATTATACGGATCCTTAAGTTGCTCCGTCCATTTATTAATATCCCTTTAGAAGCATAGAATTAATTATCAACAATTTGCACTGTAAAAATCCGTGCACACTTTGAGTTATATCATTAATAAAAGAACTTGCTCAGCATACGTAGAGCTCTCTATTATTATTTTAGAGGAGCTATTATTGAAGCTTTTGTTTTTAAAGCTCACATTCATGTTCAATTTTTATTTTCTATGAATCTTTAACATTTTTATTTACCAAAAAAGTTACTGGTGGAGCAATATTAAATAGATATAAGGTTCTTATTAGAGGCTTAGACTACTTTCCAAGCAACAATCATTTTCCGAAGAAACTCATCATGTATATGTTTCCACATTCTCTTTGTCTGAGCAAACACTATTTAGTTAGTTAAAATTGCACCTAATTCTCATTTAATTAAAGTAAAGAAGCAGTTGTGTGACAGCGATGATTAACTACTCTTATGATTTGTCCTAAAATTAGCAAATGAAGTCACACAGTGTCTCCCCAAGCTAAGTAATTAGAGCCCTTTAAGCTAAATTAAATCAAAATTTTGGCCCAATTAAGGCATAAATTTTCCAGCTAATCCAACCGCTATTAACAGTTCTTACCAACCGCAGATTGTCCAAACGTACGGCTGTGAGATTGTTTAATTTTTAACGTCCACGGTTACCTCTCTCCGTCATCAAATTAGAAAATACATGATATTTTTTACTTCTCAAATATTTCTGCTATAATTTTTATTAAAATTTTATAATAATAATAATTTAATTTGCTTAATTAAATATTAACATATTGTTGATATATAATATTATCACATTATTAATTAGAATGATACTATATTATTTTCACATTATTCGTACTTTAATATTTAGTCAACTAAATTAATTATTAAAATTTTTTAAAAATTAAGTTATGAAATATAATAAATTAAAATTTTTAGGCAAGTGTTTCGGCCTCCCCGGTGGACCAAAAGTATTATTTAGCCAGTTATTTCTCGGTTTCCCGCCCAATAAACAGTATCTTCTTCGCACGTACATCATGAACCCGGTCTATAGAGGCGGCATAGACCGAAAAAATTAAATATAAAAGACTTAAAATTAAAAGTAACTTGTTATGTGATTTATAACATTTAAAAATAGTTAGATTCAGAAAAATGGAGCTAATAATTGCAAAATCAGCTTACAAATACGTGTGCTAAATTAAGAGGATCATGGGATCCAAAGGTCCTACACTATTTAAAAAAATTATACTTATTTTATAATAAAGAGTTATTTTTAGCTCTATTAATTTTTCACAATTACATATTGAAGTAATAGGTTTTTAAAAATTAGTATCTTTTACATGTAACTATATTTAATATATTTTAGGGAAAACTTCAAAAACCCCCCTTGTGGTTTCAATTTTTTTCACTTTAATACCTTGTGGTTTAAAATGTATCAAGTTAGTACCCCGTGGTTTCTCACTTTATCACTTAAGTACCATGTGGTTTAAAGTGTATCAAGTTAGTACCCTGTGGTTTTGCACTTTATCACTTTAGTATCCTGTGGTTTTAATTTTGTATCAAGTTAGTACCCTATAGTTTTTTAAATCACAAGGTACTAAAGTGATAAAGTGTGAAACCACAGGGTACTAAAGTGATAAAGTGCAAAACCACAGGATACTAGCTTGATACATTTTAAACCACAGGGTACTAAAGTGATAAAGTGAGAAACCACAGGGTACTAACTTGATACACTTCAAACCACAGGGTACTAAAATGAAAAAGTGTGAAACTACAGGGGGGGTTTTTGAAGTTTTCCCTATATTTTATATACACACACCTTTATTAGATTTTAGTGCCTCCAATTTTGATACGGAAAACTTAGGTCTATACACCGGGTCCACGAAATTTATTTCATTGTCACCTCCGAGGACCACGTTACACGTATTAGTGGGATTTCGGAAAATGAGAGGGGTATTATCGTCATTTAATTGTCATAACAATGGTTTTTATTTTAATTTATTTATTTATTTATTTTTTATATATAGAGATGCCGCTCCTTCCCGTTGCTTTCGCCTCTCTCTCCACCATTTCTTTGGGGCCATCGCTTCCTCTTCCTTCGCCTCTCCGCTTCGGATCTCGGAATCTTTCACCAAATCCCGGCCCGGTTCGTAGCCAAAATTTGGGTTAGGGTTCCCGAAACCCTAATCACCCCAATGCAATTTCCCCATACAAATTGCGTATAGGGCGTTCAATTGTGGTTTCTGTAGGCAAATTTGCCTTCAATTTGGATCAAAAGAGGCGAAATTAGGGTTTAGGGATCGGGTCTCATGCTCCTGAGCAAGGGACTCGGGGTGCGGCTCGGGGAAGCGCTTTCGCCCCCCGCGATCCTGCTGCGGCCGCCGGTGAAGATGGCATCGTGGGGATTGGATTCGCGGGGCGGCGCGGCGGCCGCGGCGGGGATCGCGGTGGCGCGGGGCGGAGGGGAGGGGCGGGGGGAGCTCGTGGGGGGGTTCAGCCACGAGAGCGAGCACGACCTCGCGATGATGGTGAGGGACTTCGTAGAGAACGGGAGCAGCGGCGCTGATTCGCGCTACAGCAGCGACAGCGATTCTGGGTTCTCCGATCTCGGGCACCTCGCCGAGAAGATTCTGGTATGGTTTCGCTCACTTTTGATCAGTTTCTTGTTGTCCTTAGCTTTACCAACTCATGGTTTCTTGTGTTGATTCTCTCTTCTTCTTCTTCTTTTTTTTAACCTTGTTTTAAGGGCCTTTTGTTGTGATTAGCAGTTTGTATTATGAATTGTGATTGGTTTTCTTGTCATTAATGATATGGAGTTGCATAATCTATTAAGCACTAGGCCAATTCAGGAGTTTTTTTTTTAAAAAAAAACCAAGAAAAAGGAGAAAATGGGCTTTAACTTGAAGATTGAAGCTTGCCATGAAAGATTATTTGTATGCAGCTTGTATCTTTTGGTATATGATAGTAAGAGGAATAGGTTGCATTTTTAAACTTGTTAGGTCAGAGGAACATGATTGTTATACCCACTAACCCACCCCCGTTTTAATTTGATTTTTTTTTTTTTTTTTGGACTTCTTTGTGGGCCTGTTTATAAGCGTTGTTTTTCTAATGAGTCTATTGCATGTTAAAGAGATGGGTTACCTAAAAACTGGAGATTTAAACTGTCTCTGTTAATTCTTTTTAAATGTAGAAAAGCAGGAAATCGTATTGAGATTCCTTATTTTGTCTAATTCTTTAATTCTTTAATTTTTCTAATACTTTGATTAGGAGAATTTTGGTGTACTCCATTGCCGAGTGTGATACAAGCCCTTTTTTTTTATTTCTATAATAGAAAGCTGACCTTTTTTTGGGTAAGTTCAGGATTTACTGTTAAGTGAGTGCAAAATTGCATATATTATACCCTCCTTAATTTGAAGCCAAAATTCTCCTATTCATATCTCTTGGCTTGCGGTTAATGCCTTTGGGAAAGGTGTTTATTGGGCAGAGAAAAGTTAAATTGTTCATGATGGATAATTATGCACCCTGAGACATCTCAGGTGTTACTAAATTTCTGTCGGATATTGAGGAGCGTTTTCCTTCATAATTTGCCATATCTCTCCATTCATTGTACAAGGGAGAGTGTTCGAAGATGTTTGATTGCCCTTAACAATTGATTGTTGATTTACAATGATTTTGAGGTTCTAAGTCTCTAATGTCTAAAAAATCACCAATGAGCTTAGGTTTTGTTATTAGCACGAAAGACTTACAGATTATTCACTTCACTGGCTTTTCGAGTATGTTAAAAGTCCTCCTTTTGATCTAGGAGTAGATCATATTTGATGTTTCAGCTGATTGCATTTGCAAGATTTCTCCCTTTGAATCAACTTTGTTTTATGAATTTAGTTGCTTTTGCTGTGTTACAGTTCTATAAACGAGCCGTGGATCAACATGAGAGCGATATGCTTTTTGTTGTGCATTCACTCTTGCTCTCTATCAAGGAGTCGGATCTTTGTACAGTTAAAAACGGGCAATGCAATGCCAGCTGTATTCGACACTCACTAGTAAAGCTCCTGAGACATTCTGGTTATGACGCAGCCGTGTGCTCATCCAGATGGCAGGGATTGGACAAAGTCCCTGGAGGTAATTTCTGACTTGCACTTGCTTATTGATGATACATTCAGCTGATTAGACTTGCTAAATATGTACGTTCCTTATATGAACAAAGCTCATTTGGAAATGGGTAACTGCACTTCAGGAAATTTTGATTTTTCTGTAAAACGTGATCTCAAATTTGATTTAACTACCTTGCCATCAGAACTTAGCGATTTCTTTTTAAACTCTTTTTAACTGAATATTCTGTAACTAATGGAATATTCCATTACTTGATGGACTTCTCTATAACTTGTTATATCGAAACCGTGAAGACATGAAGTTCTAATAGAACTCGGCAGAATTTTTTGAAATTGAAAGTAACTAAATGTTAGAATCAAAACTTTCAAAGGTTAGATACCCTTTCCAAATTATGCCAAATTTTGGATACGGATAGTGAGCTTTAAATTAGATTTTGATGTTAAATTCGTTCCTCTCTTCTGAAAGTTCTCAAATCTATCTTTAGGTGATCATGAATATATTGATCTTCTTATGACGGGCAACACTGGGATGTATGAGCGTCTGATCATTGAGATTGATTTTAGAAGCCACTTTGAAATAGCAAGGGCAGTTGAATCGTATGATGCTATCTTGAATTCTCTCCCGGCTGTATTTGTTGGCACTTTACCTAGACTGAAACAATTCTTGCAAATCATGGTTGAAGCTGCAAAATGGTCTCTCAAGCAGAATTCGATGCCTCTCCCTCCATGGAGATCCTTGTCTTATTTACAAGCAAAGTGGCACTCAAAGTACGAAAGGAAGGTCGCTTCCACCGATCTAGAGTTTCCCAGAAGCTTCTCCGACCACAAGCAGTGCAGTGGGCATCTGACGTGGCTGCAATCCTGTTTGAGGTCGGAAATTGAAACTGAGCGGCTGCTAAATCCCATTATCACAGAAAAGAAACGCAGGGCAAAGTTTGAGAGGGGGCGGATCTCCCCCCTCAGTAGCTAATAGAGGTGTAAAAATAATTGCAGAGAGGTGAATTCTTTTTGTTCTTTCCAATAAGACGAAACCTCAATTGGTGATAAAGCTGATGGGGGGTTTTCACGGCCAACGATAGAGAGAATAAAATGCCAATTTTTTTTCGAAGGCTACGGATATTTAAAGTTTCGGTTTTCTCCAATTAACTTTTTCTCTCGGCCAGCAGGAAGGGAACACCGAATAAAGGGTGCTTGCGGTGAACCTGCTGCATAGTATGTTGTGCAGAACACTTTGTTCCATTCGTTTTCTGGAGTGTTTTTTTTTTTTTTCTTTTCTTTTCTTCGTTTTATTCATACAGAAATTCTTTGGATTTCTTTATAAAAGAGTTGCTTGTTGTTTTGTCCCACAAGTATTCACATTTTGTTGTCGAAGACACGTTTGGATACTATAATCGTTTCTTATAAAAGATGAGAGCTAAAGTTTGCTGTAAGAGTTTTCATATTTGCTTTGCCCTGCAGATTCATCTGTCTATTCTGTTTAATAACCATGAAATTGTTCTTTGCCCTGCAAATTCATCTTAAGAGGCGTTTGGTTCGCGTTATGTGTGACTCCTAAGTAATGAAGGATTAAGGAGAATCATCATATATATAATAATTAGATTAATCAAGGAAAATTTTATAATTCCAGTGTTATGGATTCTTAGTCATGTACTCATGTTTCTTATGATTTTTGGGTAAGATATCTTGTTTTCCATTTGTCACATTTCTTATGATGTTTTGTTACGGTTAAAATATTCAATTTGAGAATGTTGACTCTCTCATCTTGTTTTGTGCAATAATTTCTAGTGAGATAATTAAAGTGATTTATTTTTTACGTGTTCTTTTTAATCTTAACTTTTGATTTTTTTTTCCCCTTCTATCAGGTAGTAACTTATTTGCTTCATTCTAGAAATATGTAAAATAATTCGGCTTTGAATTTAAAATTTTGAATACTAATTATTAAGTTAATTAGTCAATTATGTTAGGCAGGATCAGTTATTTCCTACTATTGTGGACAAGAAAATGATCAACTTCATACATACAAATAGATTATCGACACTTCCTAGGGGGAGAGGAAAGACATGGAAGAGTCCAACTTTTTTACTATTTTTAACTTTTGACCCAGCTCGTTGTAGCATGACTAATCATTGTACACACACGGCCATTAATATTGTTTTGTTTTTTAAGATTGTAGGGATAAATCTCTGGATGGTATTGATATGTGACAGCGAAAATATTGTTTTATGACAGCTACTAGATTCAAGAAAAGTAGGCATTTCATTGGAAAATATCTCCGCTCTAAAATTAGATGCAAATCGCTTTCCAATCTCTTTTTTATTTTTTGGTTTTTTTTTTCTCGGATTTTTTTTGTTGTGTTCTCTATTTCATTTTTTTTTAGAAAAAGGTAATACTCTATCCGCTTCATTCATTCATAGAATGAATTAAACTACATGGGTGAGGCAGCAAGGCTTCAAGGATTGTGAAAAAAAAGAAAAAAGAAAAAAAAAGAGAGTATTGGTTAGAGGTTCTTCCACTGAGATATCAGCTGCTTAACTTTGTGTAAACCACCTAAAAGATCCACCTGTACCTTTTTAAAAATCACTCCGTTCCTGCTCTTCCATATAACCCACTTGTGCCTTAACTTTTGTGTTCTCTATTCTTATGTTGGTCATTTCCATCTTTTCTATTTTTTTTTATTTTTTTATTTTTAAAAAACTAGATTTTGACCCATCGACAGCGCATTTTTGTTTTAAGTGAAACATGAGAAAAAAAAAATCTTTTATTAAAAATTTCTCAACAATTTTTCACTAGAGAAGAAATAAAAAACCATCGGCTTAGGAAGTTAGGCTACGCATTTTGCTGTTTTAAATGAGAAATTTGTTTCTTTTCCTAAGAAAGAAATGAACCCTATTTTATTTCAATTTATAAAATTATTTATACTCTATTTGAATGTAGGAATATTTTATAGCGTGTATTTTTTGAATTACTTGAAAAAATTATACATTTCATAAATAGGAAGTGCAATTAAAAGTTTATAATGAAATATCATATTCCGACTTTGAATTATTTTTTCAAAATAAAAATTAAATTCTTTATTTATAATTATGTT
Organism: Ananas comosus; assembly: GCF_001540865.1. Classification (NCBI taxonomy): domain Eukaryota; kingdom Viridiplantae; phylum Streptophyta; class Magnoliopsida; order Poales; family Bromeliaceae; genus Ananas; species Ananas comosus. The sequence continues at coordinate 15,093,503 of NC_033624.1, read as the reverse complement.
AAAAAAATCTTACACAATTGATAACTGATTCCCACATATAAACGAAGCATCTAGCACGAGGAATATACAAAGTCGTTTTGCGTGTAGAAGCCTCTTAAGTGAAGGGCTGCTCACTAATAAATCGACAACTGCATAAGCTAAAAAAAAATGACGAATAAGAGAGAGAGAAAATAATTCTAGAAGCCGAAAAGTGACACGGAATCCTATACTAGTGCTAGAAGATTCCAAAGAGCAAAAAACTATTAAATACAAAAGACTAAATTATAAAAGGTTTTTTTTTTTATCAAAACTCGATTTTTCACTTTTTTTTTTATTATTTAAAAAATTACACTTTATTCTCATAAAAAAAAATATTCACTTTGAACCCCGTCGTCAGTGTTTTGTTAGGGTTCCGTCTATATCCCATTATTATATATTTTTTTATACCGAAAATATCTTTCTGCAAATAAAGAAGGGTTGGGGGAGGAGAGGAAGAGGGTGAGGGCATTGTGGTCAATTTATCAATACTATTAATACCGTACTCCTGTGAACATTTTTTATTTTTTTAGGGAGGCAAAGTGTAGGTTTTTAAATGACGAGAAGGGAAAGTGAAAAATTAGGTTTTAATAGAAAATTTTTTGTAATTTAGCCAATATAAAAATATATAAATGTTATTTTTTATTTGAAGCAATCGTTGTACGCTAAAAATTTAAACCGTTAGAGGACGATACTTATATATTTTTATATTAAAAACTCTTCCTCATTTCCGGACTGGAAACTTTTTGTTAGACTCATAAGATGAATTTAAGTTTAATAGAAATAAATTAATAATACTAGATGCCTGACATGACTCAAATTTATAATCTCCTTGTTAGATACCATGTGAAACAACGATTGTTTTGCGAAAACAATCATTCATAAATAACGACAATAATAATAATAATAATAATAATAATAATAATGTGGATCTAAAATAGGTGCATCCACATGCTAATTAGCTGCTACACTTTTGTTGCTTGTGAACTGTCTTGGTGCTTCTACTTCCCAACCAGCAGTGAGAAAAAGCGCTTTTCAAATCCATGGTTAGGTTGAAGCATGATCTCTTTCTCCTTTTTCTTTAATTTCTTGCTACTTTCTCAAAAACTATTGCTTTTATTCTGAGCCCTTTTCCACTTCCTACATAACAACTGTAGATCTCTTTCCCACTGTGGTCCTTGGTGGTTTTGACTATGACAAGCACAATTTGGGAAGCCCCATCATATATACATACACAAGGCTTTTTTTCTCTTGATCTTGAGTAGAAGCATCATCAAAATGATTAATTAGAATATTTGTATCTCACTTGTGCAATGATCATTCTTACTATTACTAGGGCCTTTATTTTTTTTTTTTTACTATTATGGAATAAAATTTCATTAAGATTATTTTTTCAAAAGAACTTTACTACTATAATTTTCGAATGGTTTTATCAATTTAAACTTTATTGTGCGATTATTGAAGCTTACTTTAAAGAAGTGTTGTGTGCTATATATATATATATATATATGCTTTTATAGAAGAGGAAATGTACAAACTCTAGTGGGGCCCTTTATTTATTTTTGTCACTGTTGATGCTGTCCAATTTGGAGGTATTTATCTATAGGACAGCGTTGTCCATGTCAAATGTTTTAGAAGCTCATTGACATTTATAACCTTTTTAACTCTTATGTAAAATGTGTAATCACTCCGACTAATACTTCAACAAAGTTTAACAATTTTCTCTTGTTAGGGGAATGAAAAGCCGTTAAAGGATCAATATCCATAAGCTCATTGACATTCATAACCTTTTTAACTCTTAATGTAAAATGTGTAATCACTCCGGCTAATACTTCAACGAAGTTTTAACAATATTTTCTTATTAGGGGAATGAAAAGCCGTTAAAGGATCAATATCGGTTGTAGTCAGAGAAATAAAAACTCTGACTATTTTTTGGTGTATTCGAAGTACGACAAAATATAAGTAGTGATCATTTATTAGCCGAATATTTTTTATTTTGATCTAACAATTTCAAGCAGGTGCTAAATATAAGTTTTTCTTTACCTTTAAAATACAGCAGTAATAACAAACGCTTTTCAATATTTTAAAATATGTAAATTAATATTTAAATGTCTTCTTTAAAAAAAAGGAAAAGTTTTATTTTTTTCTTGAATGTAATATTATCCTAATTTTTATCATAATAATAAGTTGAATATAAATGCTGTTAAATCGATGGGCCAAAAGTTCTTCTCTACACGGCATTATTTTAACAATCTTGTGTCATCAAATTAACCACAACATTAGTTTGTATTAAATTAACTCGATCTTTAATCCACGTGTTATAGCCAATGAAAACCAACCACGTGTTTAACCACAAAAACCAATTCTTAATTAGTGCACCAAAAAAGAAAAAAATTAAAACCTGGTATACAAAGAAACAAGAGTATAGCTACATTAAAATGAGGATCATATAATTTATTATTTAATTGTTAGCCTTTAATATTGCATGTAAAATTAAATATCGCTCACATTAATGGTATTTTACTACAAAGAGGTAATTGAGCAAATAATAACAATCATTAAATTTTCAACCAACTCTGATAGATATAATCAATGCTTTATTTATATGCCAAATACTATTTGAATTGTACTTAATTTTATCCAGTAAAATATTACTAACTCAATAATAATTTAGGTGGAGTTTAAAAGATGACATTAAATCATTTTATGGGTATGATTTTATGATTAAAAAGAATCATCCCCGTTGAAGATTTAATGAAAGGGAACAAAGCAAAAGGCCTCAAAAAAATTTTTTTAATTTTTTTCACAGGCGTGCACTTGTAAAAAATTCGGAGTGCGCATATCATTTGGGCCCCTGTGGACGATTCGGATCACATCATCGCGAAAAGTGGACGGTTCGCGATGGCCGAACCGAACAAATCCAAGCACTCTCCGGATTTTTTGCAATTAGGCCCCTCCTCCTTAAACAAATTACAGAGGAGTCCAAGCTATCTCCTCACTCAGCATTTCCTTACATTTGTTTTTTCTTTTTTTTTTTATTTTTTATTTTTCCCCTTCTGGAATGTTAATAAAATGTCACGAGATATATATGTATATAAATATACTCTCGAGGCGGCGAGGGATAGAAGAGAAGCGGGTGGAGATCTCCGAGACTCATCTCCTCCTCCTCTACCTTTTTTAGATCCTCGAAACCCTAAATTGCGTGTGGAGAAGGAAAGCGGAGAAGAAGAAGAAGAAGAAGATTCTCCGGGTTTTGATGAGGTGTAGTTCTCAATCGATTCCCCTTTTCGAGCTCTTCTTTTTGATCTCTTGTTGATGCTCTGGTGCTTTGTTAAAGAAAGTGAGGAAGGGGAAAGGGCGAATCTGGGGTTTCGAATAGTTCTTGATCGATTCCTCCTTTTTTGATGTTCATTTTGATTCCTTGTTGATAAGGCTTTGCTTTGGAAGCGAAGGTTAGGAAGGGGATAAGACAATTTTCTAGGGTTTGAGTAGTCCTTGATCGATTCCCCCTTTCTTTTGATCTATTGTTGGTAGGGTGGTGCTCTGCTGACGAAGGTAAGGAAAGGGAGAAGAGGATTCTAGGGTCTTGAGTTTTTCTAGATCCATTCTCCCGTTCAAGCTCTTATTTTGATCTCTTTGTTGATAGGGCGGTGTTTTGTTAGTGCCTGATATCCGTTGTTTGCGAGGCTGGGGCGTGGGAGCTCCCGATCGGGCCACTGGAGCTGCACGGATTGGCTTCGAGTCATGGCCGGGATGGAGATCGATTCGCCTCCCAAGGAGGAGATCGCTTCCGTTTCCGCCAATGATCGGATTGTGCAGGCACGATTCTACTGCTTATTGGCACTTTTTATTTGTTTTTGATTCGGCATTATTGTTCAATCCTTCATGTTTTGTTTGGATATGGATGAGTTGTTAGTAAATTGGCATTTAGTTAATTCAATCTTGTTAGCAGCCCCATTGAAAATTTCCATTTTTCTACCTTAGTTTCCAAATATTTTAGCTACCTGTTTTCCTTAGTAAAAATATGAATTAAAATTTTCGGACTTGAAAATATCATATGTTTGAGTGCGGAATCAGTTGTGCTCCACACTGCTAAGGTAATGTTTCAATCCAACTAGGACATTCCTTGGTCTCTAATATTCCTTTCTTGTTACTTCAGAGACTTATACAGCATGGGGTTCCTCAAGAGAAACTGTTGCAGTTCCAGTTGGGATTAGTTCTCTTTGCAAAGGAGAATAAATCAAGGATTCCTGAGATGGTCTCCTGCATTTTAACAGCTGCTGCTGACATATTGGAATCCCGCGGATCACAAAAAACTCATTCTGGAGGAGCCCTTAACAATGAAAGTATCAAAGATGTATATGCTGTGAGCTTATTGTGGTTGCAGTGGCTAATGTTTGAGGGAGAGCCCAAACTAGCTCTTGAGGATTTGGCCCGAAAGTCAGTGGGCCAACGGGCTGTGTGCGGTGCTGTTTGGGGCCACAATGATTTGGCTTACCGTTGCCGAACGTGTGAACATGACTCAACTTGTGCCATATGTGTTCCTTGCTTTCAGAATGGCAATCATAAAGATCATGATTATTCAATCATTTACACGGGTGGTGGTTGCTGTGATTGTGGAGATATCACTGCATGGAAGCGTGAGGGTTTCTGTTCAAGGCATAAAGGAACTGAACAAATCCAACCTCTATGTGAAGAGTTAGCGAATTCTGTGGGACCCGTGTTGGATTCTCTTCTTAGGTATTGGAAGGACAAGGTTTGCATGGCAGAATTTCCTCCCCGAGCTAGAGGCCACCGTAGTGATGTACAGGGTAATGTTGCGAATGAATTGACTAGCGAAATTGTTGGGATGTTGCTCGACTTCTGCAAATGTAGTGAGAGCTTGCTTAGTTTCATATCTAAAAGGATGTATGCGTGTAGTGATTTGTTGGATGTTCTTGTCAGAGCAGAGAGGTTCTTGGATGATAGCAAGGTTGTAAAGAGGCTACATGAATTGCTTTTGAAACTGCTCGGGGAACCGCTATTCAAGTATGAGTTTGCCAAAGTTTTCACAGGATATTATCCGTTTGCTGTGAATGAAATTATTAAAGACGGCATCAACTCGATGCTTGAGAGTTACCCGCTCGTGTCAATCTTCTCTGTTCAAATATTTACTGTACCTTCCTTGACTCTGAGACTTGTTCATGAGGTTGATCTGTTGGCTGTACTTATGGGATGCCTGAGAAATTTACTCCTTTCATGTGTTAGTGAAGATGGTCATTTACAGGTAACATATTTTCTCTTTCAATTCTTACTGAAATTAATTATAAAAAAGTTTAAAACACAAGTTTTGGAACTTTAAATCTAAGGAAGAATCGCCACTTAGTGCTGCTCGGTCTAGTTTTCCTTCTGCCTTTAGCTCCGGCCTCTCCCAGGGATTTTTTGACAAGCACAGAAAATTATCGAGCTTCTACTGGCATGGGGAGTGCAATGAGAATTTGATCCCCAAAACCTAAAGCTTGTGTTTGGAGCTTCTGCTTTTGCTGCAGAGAGAATCTGTCGGGACGTACTTACATTGAAAATATTTCTTGTCCTAACAGTGCTATCAAAAAGACCTTCTTTGAAGTGCTTTACACCCTTGGGCAGTTTTTTTTTTAATTTTTTCCAAATTGATTTCTTATGTTTTTTTTTTTTTTCACTTTTTGTCAGGCAAGCAAGTGGGCAAACATATATGAAACCACAGTCCGTTTAGTGGAGGATACACGCTATGTTTTGAGCCATGAGGAGGTTTCCAAGTATGTTGTTCATGAGAGGCCTGATATATTGAGAACATGGATGAGCCTCTTAAGTACTGTACAAGGTATGGATCCTCTGAAAAGAGTAATGGGTCTTCATGCAGAGGACGAGAATGAAAATCTTCCAGCTCCCTTTATATTAGGGCAGTATATTGGCAATGTCCATAACCTTTTGGTAGAAGGAGCATTTTCCAATTTTGAATTCAAAGAATTGATGGATGTTACTCTATGCTCCTCATGTAATCGAGGCTTGGATGATAAAGATAGTCAGTGTGATTCAAAGGTAGTAAGGCTTTCCCAAGAATTTAGTGATGTAGATTGTAGCAAAAGAGATGGCCCAAGAGTTCCCTCTCCTGCCGTGTGGATGATTCATGAATCCCTGAAGGCTATTGAGAGTTGGTTGGCACCTAATATGGTAGTAGAGAGTGATACATCCTCCCTTATTGATGCTGGCAGCAGTTGTTGTAATTTCTTGAGTTTGAGAAAGAAACTTCTTAAGACCAAAGAGGGCGCAGGTTTTTCTGACCCATCGGATAACTGTCTCATGGATTTCGATTCTGGGGAAGAAGTGGATGAACTGGGTATACTGAACATGGTTGATTGGCCTCATATTGTTTATGATGTTAGCTCACAAGAAATATCTGTTCATATTCCTTTACATCGATTACTTTCCTTACTACTGAGAAAGGCTATGAAGGCGTGCTACAGTGAAGCTGACAAGCTGGATAAGTCTAGTGGCTTTTTTGGGCAGGTTTTAGGGGGCTTCAAAACTAATGGTTTTGCTGCCTCTGTGATGGAGAATCCGTTACGGCTCAGGGTATTTTGTGCTCAGGTGTCTGCTGGAATGTGGCGTAAGAATGGCGATGCGGCGATATCAACTGCTGAATGGTATCGTTCTGTGCAATGGTAAGAAACTGGTTTGAACATGCAATCACTTGCCTTAATTTTAGATTTGGTTGTCTTGATCTGACGGCCCTGAATGCCTCTTTTCTTTTGTAGGTTTGAACAAGGTCTGGAATCTGATCTCTTTTTGTTGCAATGCTGTGCTGCTTTAGCACCTCCAGAATGTTTTGTCAAGACAATTCAAGAGAGATTTGGTTTATCGAATTATACCTCCCTTAATTTTGCGGAACATAATGAGTAAGCTCCTTATATCGTTTTCTTGGCTTGTCCAGTTGTTCTTCTCTAATCTTTTGCTTGGTTTCACTTTTGCATAGGTAAACAAATTTGAATCTAATTAGGTAGCAATACTGAAACTATGGGGCTATCATGGCAACCATTTATTCATTCTAGATCCTCTTTCCAAATTTCAGATTCTAGATCTTTTATCTTTCAATCGATGAAAGGTCCAAGTAGTACAGAGGTACAGATGTGTAAGCTTTTCTTGTTGTATTTGACCCTGTTTGAGATACCCTGTTACATATGATGAATTGGGCCATTTTGGTCTAAATCAGATGTTGAGATATGTTTGGTTTTCTGAGATCTCATTTTGCGTAAACCTTATGTAATCTGTTAGTTGGCTTCTACTTAAGTTGCTCAGATTTTTTAATCTCTAGTTTTGATTGTTGTTCTCCAACTATATGCATTCTTATATTTGTCTAGAAGCATGCTTAGATTCCATTATGAAGGGCTTATTTGAGGCTGATGAAGATTGTGATCCCTAGCTGGCGTTTCTTATAGGTTTACTATTTTATAATCTTCAGTTTTGTTAATTTCAACTTTAGCTTTCGAGAAAACATTTATCCATTTAAACTACTACATTTACTGAAATTGTGGTAAACTTATTGTTTTCAGGTATGAACCAGTTCTGGTGCAAGAAATGCTTACTCTTATCATACAAATAGTAAAAGAAAGACGATTTTGTGGACTTTCTACAGCTGACAACATAAAAAGAGAGTTGGTTTATAGACTAGCTATTGGTGATGCCACTCATAGCCAGCTTCTAAAATCTCTTCCTCGTCACCTTGCAAAGAGTAATCAGCTTCAAGAAGTTTTGGATATGCTTGCAGTGTACTCAAATCCATCTGGCATGAAGCAGGTTCTGGTTTTTAAATTATAGGGTGATGTACATTCTTTGTGTTATCCTGATACTGTTAGTCCTTAAAATGTTCGCTTTAGCTCTTTAGTTCTTTTAACTTTTTCATATGTTGCAATTCCATTCCCGACCATAAGAAGAATTTTGATTTTAGCTATAAATGATCATTTCATTCCTTCAAAATGGCTTCCTTGTTTCAGTTAACTTGAAACAGGGGTAACAAAGGGCGTTTTAAGCAGTAGTCATATTCTTTCATATTCGGTCATATTCTTTTAGCAGTCTCTGTCGGAATTGCAATATATCAGAAAGTTTAAGGACTAAAGTGTTTAAGTGAAAAATTCATGGAGTATGTCACAACGTCGGGATTGTACAGGGAGTAAACATGCATCATTATGCCTTTGATTACATTGTTGCATTATTCCTTACTCTCCTGAGTTGTTCTTGTGTCACTAATAAACATATATGTTATAGGGCAAATATTCTCTTCGGAAATCTTACTGGAAAGAGTTGGATTTGTATCATCCTCGTTGGAATTCTAGGGATTTACAAATCGCAGAGGAGAGATATTTTCGCTTCTGTAAAGTTTCTGCCCCTAATTGTCAGCTACCTCGATGGACTGATGTCTTTGATCCCTTGAACAATCTTTCGAAAATTGCTACTTCCAAAGCCGTCCTTCAAATAATTCGTTCTGTTCTGTTTTATGCTGTTTACGGTGATATTTCTTCAGCATCCCTCGCACCTGATGGGGTTCTTATTACGGCATTGCATTTAATCTCATTGGGATTGGATATTTGCGACTCAAAAAGTCAAAGTCTGATGGATATTGACCAATTTGGTACTGGTGTGCTGCAACATGATGATGAATCGTGGGTGGTTGTTTCACATAATGCCCAAGATTCCTTTCCTCTTTTAACATACGCTACAGAAGAATTTGTTCCAGAGTCTGATTTCGGAAAGAAACAAAGCATGCTGTCGCTGCTTGTTTTACTAATGCAAAAGTACAAGGAGGACAATGAGAGTAGCTATTGTGGGACAAAATATTGTAATATTTCCTCTTTGATTGAGGGTTTGTTGAAGAAGTTTGCTAATCTGAGCAGTGATTGCAAGTCAGTACTTAAACGAATGGTGCCAGCATTGGTTTCTTGCATCTGGGTGCCCAACAGTGATATACGAAATTCAGCCACGGCATCTGATTCTGCTGAGAGGAAAGCAAAAGCACGTGAGCATCAGGCAGCAATAATGGTAATTGTATTGTAATATATGCTTGGTAAAAACATGCACGCATGACCTGAGCTACAGCTCATTTGAAATCGGTACCTGAAGCGTTTAAATTTTGAAGCTTTCAAAATTTGATTTTACCACCTAAGCTTTGATTATGCTTGGTTGAAGTACCTCTTGACAAGAAACTTAAATTGTATTGCAATGTTTTGGCATACTTCAAAATAGTATGCCTATTGACATATTATGTTATTTGAAGGAATATTCTGAAACATTTTTAATGGAAATCATTGAGTAGCTAAGTTTTATGTCTTTTGATGCCATTTTCTGTCTTTTGATGCACTTTGATGGAATTTTATGAAATCGAATGTAATGAAGGTTGGATAGTAAAATCAATGTTTTAAATTTTAAGTACCTATTTTAAGTGCGATAGTTCAGGTAAGATTCTGTGCGTTTTTATATATAATAGTCAAGTCGAACCAGTGCAAAGGTGTTTAAACTATTCCAATCTTGTTAATTTCTTCATTGCCTGCCGAGGAAACTTTAAGAAAAGATGCTTGTTCAAGGTCAAACAAGTTTTACTTATTTTTCTCTTCTTTTTTTATTTGTCATATCTCAGGAGAAAATGAGAGCTGAACAGTCGAAATTCATTGCCAGCCTTAGCTCCTCAGGTTATGCTGCAAATGATAATTCAATATCTGCACCAGAAAAGTCCAACGCAGAAATCATCACTGAACAACCAGTGCCGCTTTGCTCCCTTTGTCGCGATTCAGATTCTAAAAGTCCTTTGTGCTATCTGATTCTTCTCCAGGTGAGTGATTAATCCTATACAAGCATCGATTAATCCAAACATTTCTATAATTCGCCTCAGCTTTTTCCAGGCAAAGTAGTCTTTCACAAAATACTCTAGGTAAAATGCGTGTAGCCATTTCTGTTGTTGAAGGGATCTTCTTACTCTTTGCACCAATTGTTTTAGAATACTGCCAAAGAAAGACTTATAGTTGAATCTTCTGCCTACTAATAGCTTTCAACACTGTCTTAACTCTTAAACATCAATTGTGAATCTCTTAGCTCTTGCTACTTCTCTTTAACTATGTCTTTTTTTCACATAAAACAGAAATCTCGACTTGCAACTTTTGTTGAGAGAGGACCGCCATCATGGGAAAGTGGTAACCAATCAGATAAGAGAATTAGTTCGGGCGGGAAAGAAGGGTTAATTAATCTGTCCAGTGGTGGCTCAAGCAATTCAATGCAGTCTGGGCAGAACTCAAGCTTGGAATCCTCTTTAGATATTGATCAGGGTCGAGTTGAGGCATTTCTTGACTTTGGCGGACAACTTGCCAATCTTAGAAATTTCCAACTACCAGATACACGTAATAATAATGAAGAACTACTTGCCAATATTAGAAACTTCCAACAACCAGGTGCACATAGTGATAATGCAAACCCTCAGCTCTCTCTTGAGATGTTGGAGGATGCTGTTTATGTGTCTGTTTTGGGAGATTTAAGTTGTTCTGAGTCTAGTACAGATGTTTTGGATATGTCTCGTACCACAGCTGGTTCAAAGAAAAGTAGAAGCGCAATTTCTTCTGTTCTTGGAGCATACATTCAATGTCTTCCAAGAGAGACTTCAAAATGGCATCACTCTGTTCCTAGTCTTACACATGTTGCAAGTGTATTGAAACCTTCTTCTTCAGTGGCTAAGTCTAATGGTTTTAGTCCGAGCGACTGTGATGGAATTCACATTTCATCTTGTGGGCATGCTGTACATCAGGAGTGTCATGATCGTTACTTGTCATCCTTGAAGCAGAGGTATGCAATTATGATGCTTACTTTCGCCTTTTCCTACTCAGATAAAAATGATAAGGAAAAAAGAAAGAGATGAAATATGAGCTGCCATTTTTATTGCCAGTCGTTGGAAGTTTCAGGTACATTAATTTTGTTTTTCTTGTGCTCTGCAATTTCAGATACATTAGGAGACTTGGTTTTGAAGGAGGCCATATTATAGATCCAGATCAGGTAAAATGTCATCTCCACATTATGTCACGTTTTGCTTGATGTTTCATGATTGGTTTTTGATTGGTATAAATAATTTGTCTTTTCTCTCTTTTTCTAGGGAGAACTTCTATGTCCAGTATGTCGCAGATTTGCAAATTCCATCCTTCCTGCATCCTCATACTTTTCAAAGAAAGGTCCGACTAAAACAGTTCCATCAGATGATAGTTCAACATCACTTAAAGTTACTTCAACCCCATCGAGTATAAATAATAGCGCCTTACGTCTACCTCTTGCCTTGTCTCTTCTTGTAAGCACTGCAAAGATGGTGGGGCAAGGAAAGTTGTTGAAGGTCTTCTCTGAAGAGATGAACGAAACTATAGAGCCATCTCTTGAACCTTCCCTTAGAAAACTGTGTTCGCTGTATTATCCTCTTAGTGATGGCACCTTTTTAGCATCTGAACGGCTCAGCCAGTCCCTGTTTCTCTGGGACACACTTAGGTATTCTCTTATCTCTACAGAGATCGCCGCTCGTGGGAGGATGAACCCAAGTTCAGCTAGTTCAAAGACTTGTCTAGATTCGTTGTACAGCGAGCTCAATTCTTCAAGTGGGTTCATACTGTCGCTGCTGCTTTGTGTAGCTCAATCCGCTCGCAGTTTGAGCCGTCTTGAGGTTCTTCTGAGGTTCAAAGGCATTCAACTGTTTATGAGTTCTGTTTGTAGTGGTGTCTCTGCGGATGACGATCTCTTGAACCCAACTAAGAGAAGAGGTATAATAAAAGTGAATAATTTGACCCTTTACTATTTAGGGGTGTTAATTGGTAGGTTTGGTTTGATTTTGTATCTTTTCTGTTAACCGAACTATACCAAATTGTGTGCATGAGCTGAACTGCACTGTGTAGTGAAATAATTCATTTTGGTTCGGTTAGTTTTATTCTTCCTGGTGGTGCTTGAAAATTTTGAAATTAACCTACCTTTTATATGATATATGCATTAATGGATCCTGTCTGTCGAAGCTTTTGATCTGTCTTCTATAATGGCCAAGTCTTGCAGCCATCCAATCATCACTTTAGAGCTAACATGGATCAAGAGATTTAATATTCGTCTGATTTGGTTAACTCAATTCTTTATGCACTTATGGGAACTGAACCAGAATGATCAAACCAAATTGGATCAACCTAAATGACTACTGTGGTTTAGCTTGAAAGTGCACACCATTATTAATATTCAAATTTTTTTCGGAAGTACAATAATGGTACATATTATGCGGGAAACATTTACTTGATTCATCATTACTTCAGTCAGCACACTTGTAGACGATAGACATTCTCACTTGTTCTTTTTATTTTTTGCAGGTGCATTCTCACCTCTGCTAAAACATTTATATGAGGGACAAACTCATCCTGATATACAATTTTGGAAACAATCTGCTGATCCTATTCTTGCTCATGATCCTTTCTCATCATTGATGTGGGTTCTTTTCTGCATCCCTCATCCGTTTGTTTCGTCCAGTGATTTTTTCTTTCCTCTTGTGCATCTCTTCTATGTGGTTTGTGTAGTTCAGGTACATAACCACTACTTTGATGTCCTACAAAGTTCTTGTTTGTGTTGTTGGAGCTGTTACTTTAGTTTTCTTTTGTGTAAAATTAAGTTTTTTACTTTGCAGGCATTGTTAACATGTTATAACCAAGAGAATTTCGACACATCAGGCTTTAGCGATTACGTTCTTCATGATATCTGTAGTACTATGTCTGAATCTGGCTTTGTTCGGCAGTATTTCACCTCTAAGTATATTGATCCCTCTTGCGATCCGAAAGACATGGTCCGTAGATTCACATTTCCTTATCTTAGGAGGTGTGCAGTGTTGTGGAAGTTACTGCAATCACCGTCTGCAAGTCCACAATATGACAGCCCTAATATGTGGGGAGGAGCAAATTGTTTGAGCAAGGATGTGCCAGATCGACTCACGATGGAGCTCAATGGAATAAGGGAATTAGAAAATATGTTTCAGATTCAGTCATTAGAACTTGTTCTCAGGGATGAAGTTGTCCGTGATTTGGCCTTAAAATGGTGCCAACACTTCTGCGAAGAATTTAAAGCTCGTAGATATAGAGGAGCTTTGTTTTCCTCTCCTGCTGTGCCTTTTAAATTGATGCAATTACCCCTAGTTTACCAGGATCTTTTGCAAAGGTTTTTACTGATTTTGAAGTGGAAGTGATTTGAATTTAGAATTTTCTTTGGGACCTTTTTTCAGCTTATGGAATTTAAACTGATAATATCCTCTTTATTTTCAGATATGTGAAAATGCACTGCTCTGAATGTGGGTCTGTCCCAGAAGAACCTGCACTCTGCTTGCTTTGTGGTAAATTGTGCTCACCGAACTGGAAGTCATGCTGTAGGTATGACAAACAACATTTCCCTGTTAAATTATCGATGTACATTTATATCCCTAACTCTTGTAAAATCTAAATTTTCTTTATGCCCTTGGAAAGTGTATTTTCTTGGAAAAATAACCTTTATTCAGAAATTTTTAAGGCTTGTATTTATGTTTGTTCACAGGGTATATACACAAATATCTCTTAATTTTATATTCTCTTTATACATCTGTTTTGTCGTATACTATGTTCCGCTCACTTTATGCTTTTTGTAGGGCTAGTAAATGCCTGAATCATGCCGTAGTCTGTGGTGCTGGAGTTGGCGTATTTCTGTTGGTTAGAGTATGTCTCTCGATCATTCATTGCTTCATATTTAACAAGTTTTGCTTCGTTAACTTTGCTTTATGCTAATGATGACTTTGTTTTCCTTATTCAAAACTGCAGAAAACAACAATTCTGCTGCAGAGAGCAGCACGGCAGGCCTTTTGGCCGTCTCCATACTTGGATGCCTTTGGTGAAGAGGTAAGACATTTGTCTTAATTCTTGCAACAATTGAAAAGCTAATATAGCTGAAACATTATGTTGTCTACTCCTGTCATATTTAGTTTTGGTTGTATTTATTTTCTAATCGTCAAGCTATTATAGTGAAACAGTTTTTTTGTTTTTTGTTTTTTGGGTGACAAGCGGCACTAGGAAATAGGAAGAACGGAAAGAGAGAAAAGAAACACAAAATGCTTTGTGCTCTATTACAGACTTCTCTTTCTGCACTTGACTGTTGTAGTAATTATACCTTTTATATTAGCAATTAACATAAATTCATTTGTGTTTTATTTATGCCTCAATTGTTATGTTGTAGAGCTATTTAAACTGGTAAACACAAGAGTGCTTTTCTAGAGTTGAAATATTCACCTTTTCTTCTTCTTTTGTATTAATTACGATGGAATAATCTATTCACTTTGCTATTTCTTTGGGCGCAGGATCATGACATGTGTAGAGGAAAGCTTTTGTATCTGAGTGAGGAACGATACGCAGCTCTTACATATTTGGTGAGAAGATCTTGCATCTTTTCCTTTTCACACTTGTTATTTATATGAATATCATCATCAGTAGCGAACTCCTTTTTTGCGTATTTTGTTCTGCTATCTTTTGTATTTGTTGTATTTCCCGCAATATCGGCATCTGTGTTTGATTGTCCTCTGTTACTATTTCATCGTCTAATATTTTATTCATATGATAGGTGGCATCGCATAGTCTTGATCGGACTTCTGAAGTGTTACGCCAAACAACGATAAGCCTTTATGGTTCTGATTGAACTTTTCTTTGCAAGGAGATGCCTGTCAAGGTCATATTTCAAACTACAGTTTCACCTGTAAGTTGCCTCTTTGAATTTGTTTGGTGTGGAAGTTTAGTTACTTGTTTCACCCTGTGGGTCCGTATTCTCTATTTCCAAATGTGGGAGATATGATTTTGTTTGTCTTAAATTTTACAGAAAATGAGTCAGTTTTGCGTCCCGGTAATTAGCTCTAAGATTACTATCATTTACCACTATTGGGAGAATAATGCTGCATAAATTAAAATTGCATTTGCTGTTTTTTAAATGATAGTGTTTTATCTATAGGCTTTTCTGAGGTTTATTTACTGTCTAATTCGATTTTATATAAATGCTGTTAAATTAGAATGATTTTTTGGATTACCCCCTTTTCTTTTTCACATTTTTGTGAAATTTGAATCCAGTTTTTCCTTGAAGATCAACCTGGTCCTTCCTGGGACCAAACACAACCATGGGCCAGAGAGCCAAACTGAAATTATAATTTTCCATGTTCTTTATCTGGAGTGCGGGATGTGAAAGAAGAGTGGATAAGATAGTGCTGTCTACCGAATTTTTCTTATGCACAAAGTGGACTTGTTTATGTGGGAATCAATTTGGTAATTAAAAAAAGGGGAAAATCTGATTTGCAATACTTCTTTTACTCATTATTTCATCTGAAAGGCCGATGTTTGTGCCCTAGATTGCTGCTTATTGGACGTTTTCCTTTAGCCCACAGATAAATAGAGAGTTATTCTTGCAGCTATTACATATTTGTAATTTTCTTTTCCTCTTTCCTTGTAATGCAGTCTTGCATTACCTATGGGAAAGAGCTTATCCAGAATTTCTGTATATATTGCCATAGCCTCTTAATCTTAATTTATTAATACTGCACTTTTCTTTTTCAGGAACTCAATTTAGTTCTGCAGATTGTACAGATTTCCCGAGTTCTGGTGAACTTTCTGATCTTAACGCTGCTGCTTCTTTCAGTGTATAGATAGCTCCTTGCCATTATATTTTTTTTCTTCTCCTTTACTAATAATAATAATATATAATATATATATGCAATGGAAAGTGGAAGCTGTGCCGATAGCATGTATCAAACTGTTAACAATGTTGGTTGTATTTTGGTTTTTGTTTTTTTTTTTCGTAGTTGTAAATTGAGCTTAGTTTGTTTTATCTCTGCCTGTACAGTTCGAAAACCTATGTGCGACAAAAGCCACCTTATTTATGAAGGTGAAAAAAATGCGTCTTTGCATAGGTTTATTTATTTCGGATGATGTTTTCTCCACCTTTGATAGGCGGCCGTAGTGGATTTGAGGTTTCATTTCATTTGCTTTGATTCTTTTTTAGAAAAAAAAGAAAAAGATATATACTTTTAAACCCTTTGGTAATTTATGTATTTAACTGTGTTTTTTCAAGCTTTTCTGTTTGCTGTGCAAACCCATGATCTCTGGCTCATTCCCGTTTTGTTAGCATTTTGAAAACTTGCTCTTGGTGTGCAAAAGCTATTCTTTGTTCCAAGTTTGAGCGACATTATTGAAAGCGAAAATTTTATTCAGAAAGATGATTTTCGGCACCTTGAAGGCACCTTTATGGCCATGTTTAGCAACGTGTGATAGCTACAATATTTATTTTAGAGTTTGGAAAATTGTGCAGCTGTCAATTTTTTCTTTCTATTTTCTGTGGGCTATGAAATTGTGGCCTCAACAGCCCCACGCATGTGCAGTTGTTGCTGTAATTTTATACATAGAAAAAGAAAAGATTGGAAGCACTGATATATTTGGACGTTTTGGTTTACAAATGGATTCTTTCACCACAACATTTCCAAACTATAGCAAAATTATTACTGCGATAGCCATTTCCAAAAAATTGTTTTGGCGGAAAGAAGTGGAAGGATACGTTGTGAATTGTTGCGAACATGCCATCTACTTTGAATCACTCTCGTAGAAAACTATTGTATTTCTATCTTGTATCTATACAATTGAATGTTTAAAAGAGGTGGTGAGATGGCGAGCTCAATGGAATTAAGTAGTTAATTTTGTTTGCAGAAAGGAAGTTTGGATTGCTCATTATCAGTCAGGGCATGCTTAGCCCAAGAAACTTAAATTTTACATTAAAATTACTTATTTTACTGATTAATGTTAATTCTTTATTAGTTTATTCGTGAACTATTTGTGAATTTTTAAATAACTTATAAAACAGCCCATATATGTATTTTTTAAAAAAGAAATTAAAATAATTTACGTTTTGTGGGGTTTTAGGTTATCATTCGCGTCAGACTTGTTCGCCCAAAAGAACAGAGGCTCTCTTTCGATGAATGAAGCGTAGTTTATTATTTCAATAAATGTAGCAGATATGATTTCAATAAATGTAACAGTAGGAAAGCCAGAAATGATTTCATCTTTAGAAAAACCCTGCCGAATCCGGAAACAGCGATCCGCTATCTAAATCAGCCGGTGAAGGAGTGGGATTCAATGCTCTCAGCTGCCATTACGTGATCTATACTTGTCCTACTGTTTTACTACTGTTTTTTTTTTTTTTTTTTAGGGGCCCAAGTTGCCCCACTCTTGTAGTCTAGTTCACCCTTCCATTGAATGAAGCGGATAGCGTGCTATCTTTATCTCAAAAAAAAAAATAAATATAGCAGATAGCATGCTATCTTTAATAATAATAATAATAAATAAATAAATAAAAAGGGGCTCATCTAGAGTGTCCGTACTCTTCCTGCGCACACGCACGCAGCGCGCTCGCTCGAAATGGAAAAAGAAAAAAAATTGTCGCTCAAATATTTTGCCCCTTCCCCTGCCTCCGCCCCCAGCCCTTCCCTTCCCCTGCGGCCGCTCGCCGATCGCCATCGGAAGCCCCCGCAGGGCCGCACGCCGCTCGACATCGGAACCCCCAGCGAGGCCGCGCGTCCACTCGCAATCTGGTTTCGAGTTCTGCTGTTCCGCTGCCGCACGCCCACTTCATCTGGTACGAAACTACAAATTCATGTTTTCCATGACTGTGAGTGGAGTTAATATTTGCTATTATCTGCACGTTAAGTGCCAAATTTTAGTAGACGTGCTCTCTCTCGTAGAACAGTAGCTCGATTGATTTGAATATAGCAGACGTGTACAATATGATTTGATCCGCAACCCCTCAAATGATTTGTTGTTCCCGTTGGTATGGATTTTATTATGTTTTTATTAATTAGATGGAAAGAATCAGAGGTGTATACCTTACTTTGATGCCAAAAAAATCTTAAGAAATTTGCTAGTTTGTAGTTTTATTTTAAAGTTTATTCTGAGTTTTACTTTTAGTGAGTAAATCCAAGTTCCGTGTTCTCTCTTACAGTGTTTATGTAGATGAATCGAAACATAATTAGTAGTTGATTGGAGATGGGCGACTGCAGAAGGTGATCGATTTCACTGCGTTGGTAATCTGTGCAAATCCCGCTTGATTTTATGTAGAAGCACTGCAATGTATTCGTAGTGATCAGTGAAACCGCCACTTGTTTTCGTAGTTCCAATTCTCTGCATTGTGGATGACACACAGAATGGATGACTGTTAAATAGTAGTTGATGCCTCAAATTATTATTTTTTTCTTTTTTTTTTTTTTTCATTCGGTAGAGTGTTCATTTGAATTTTAATTGGTGAGGAAGGTGGATAAATTGGGGAGCATCAGTTTTTGGTACTCTGGCTCTGTTGATTCTGTCAAAAATTTTATGCTTTTCGTTAACTTAATTCCTTCTGTAGGTTTAAACAGTAAATTCAAGTTATATGTTCCTTGTAGAGTAGTCATTTATATATAAATTCAATAAAATTTTGTACTGTTCGGATTCGTACTATATAAGTTGATCAGTTTCGCCACATTATTCATCTTTGTAAACCCTGCTTGATTTAGTTTAGAAATTCTCAATGTTTTGAGTGATTGAAGTTCAATTTCTACATACTGCAAACCGACCTACGCAAAGAATTATTATATTATGCCGTTGATGATTTTAAAATAGTAAAATCTTTTTATTTCGTTGGACAGAATATATCACTTTAATTGGCGAGGAAGAAAGGCGCACAGAATGGGGAGCACGAAGGAGGAGAAATTCAGATTCTGCATCGACAGGGGTGGCACATTCACAGACATATATGCAGAGATACCCGGTCAGTTGGACGGCTATGTAATGAAGCTCTTATCTGTGGACCCATCAAACTACGATGATGCTCCGATCGAAGGGATCAGAAGGATTCTCGAAGAGTTCACCAGAGAGAAAGTCCCCCGATCTTCGAAGATCCCAACTGATAAGATCGAGTGGATCCGAATGGGCACCACAGTGGCAACAAATGCTCTTTTAGAGAGGGAAGGCGAGAGGATTGCCCTCTGCGTAACTAAAGGCTTTAGAGATTTGCTTCAGATTGGAAACCAAGCCCGGCCAAACATCTTCGATCTAACAGTCACAAAGCCTTCAAATCTATACGAGGAGGTTGTAGAGGTTGATGAGAGGATTGAGCTTGTTCTTGATAAAGAAAAGGATCCTTCTTCGTCAGTCGAAGGGATATCAGGGGAGTTAATTAGAGTTGCAAAGCCTCTAAATGAAGAAGCACTAAAGCCATTGTTAAAAGGTCTGCTTGTTAAAGGAATTAACTGTTTGGCAGTTGTTTTGATGCATTCTTACACCTACCCACATCACGAACTCTTGGTTGAGAAGTTGGCTTTGAGCATGGGCTTCAGGCATGTTTCTTTGTCTTCATCTTTGACTCCAATGATTCGCGCTGTGCCCCGTGGACTAACTGCAAGTGTCGACGCTTACCTTACTCCAGTAATTAAGGAATACTTATCAGGATTCTTGTCTAGGTTTGAGGGGGGTTCAGAAAAGGTAAATGTATTGCTTATGCAATCAGACGGAGGTCTCGCACCAGAACAAAGATTTTCCGGGCATAAGGCTGTATTGTCAGGTCCCGCTGGAGGGGTTGTTGGTTACTCGCAAACCCTATTTGGGCTCGAGACACCAAAACCACTAATTGGTTTTGATATGGGTGGTACTTCTACTGATGTGAGCCGTTACAGTGGAAGCTACGAGCAGGTTCTTGAGACTCAGATTGCTGGGGTAATGATTCAAGCACCTCAGTTGGACATCAACACAGTGGCTGCCGGTGGTGGATCCAAGCTTAAGTTTCAATTTGGGTCCTTCAGGGTGGGACCTGATTCAGTTGGGGCGCATCCTGGCCCCGTGTGTTACAGGAAAGGTGGGGAATTAGCAGTCACCGATGCTAATTTGATCTTAGGAACAGTTATTCCTGACTATTTCCCATCAATATTTGGTCCTAATGAAGATCAACCTTTGGATATTGAAGCTACAAGAAAAGCATTCGAGAAGCTAGCAAGTGAAATAAACTCTTACAGGAAGAGTCAGGACCCATCGGTGAAGGATATGATCGTTGAGGAGATTGCCCTAGGGTTTATAAATGTGGCAAATGAAACTATGTGTCGGCCTATTCGCCAATTGACGGAAATGAAAGGGCATGATACACGAACCCATGCACTTGCGTGCTTTGGTGGTGCGGGCCCACAGCATGCTTGTGCTATAGCAAGGTCCTTAGGCATGTCCGAGGTCCTAATTCATCGGTATTGTGGGATATTGAGTGCTTATGGAATGGGTCTAGCTGATGTTGTTGAAGAGGTTCAGGAGCCATATTCCTCCGTTTACGATGCTGATTCTGTTGCTGAGGCCTCTCGAAGGGAGGGTCTTTTAATAGAACAGGTAAAACAAAAGCTTGGAGAACAGGGATTTAGTGATGAAAGCATTCGTACTGAATCTTATTTGAACTTGAGGTACGAGGGCACTGATACAGCCATTATGGTTAAAAGATCAGGAGGAGAAAATGCTGATGATTATGCTGCGGAGTTTCTTAGGATATTCCAACAAGAGTATCGCTTTAAACTGCAAAACAGAAAGATACTCATATGTGATGTTAGGGTTCGTGGTATTGGCACTACAAGCATCTTGAAACCACGGGAGCTTGAGCTAGTGTTGACAAATCCTGTACAGGAAGGCTCTTACAAGATTTATTTTGATAAGGAGTGGTATGAGGCTCCACTATTCAAGCTTGAAAATTTGGGTTATGGCCATGTTCTACAAGGACCTGCGATTATAATGAATGGAAACAGTACAGTGATCGTAGAACCAAAATGTAAAGCCGTTATCTCTAAGGATGGTAACATAAAAATTGAGATTAATTCACCCACAAGCGATGCAAAGATTGACGGAAAGGTAGTAGATGTAGTACAACTTTCCATCTTCAACAATCGGTTTATGGGCATTGCCGAGCAAATGGGCCAGACCCTTCAAAGAACCTCAATATCCACAAATATCAAAGAGCGGCTTGATTTCTCTTGTGCTCTCTTTGGGCGGGATGGAGGGCTTGTGGCAAATGCCCCACATGTACCTGCGCAGTTGGGGGCTATGTCTAGTGCCATTCGTTGGCAACTTAATTACTGGGGCGATAATCTTAACGAAGGCGATGTTCTTGTTACCAATCATCCTTCTGCTGGAGGAAACCATCTTCCAGATATAACAGTTATCACACCAGTTTTTGATAATAACAAAATAGTATTTTTTGTGGCTAGTAGAGGACACCATGCAGAGATTGGTGGAATTACTCCGGGAAGCGTGCCGCCTCTCTCGAAGTCCATTTGGGAAGAAGGCGTGGCGATTAAAGCATTCAAACTTGTAGAGAAAAGTGTTTTTCAAGAAGAAGGTATCGTTCGCTTACTTCAGTCGCCGTGTTTGGATGAAAATTCAGCTAAAAGAGTTCCTGGGACCCGCAGGATACAAGATAACTTATCGGATCTCCGAGCCCAGGTGGCTGCAAACCAGAGAGGGATAACGCTCATCAAAGAGCTCATCAATCAGTACGGTTTGGCTACCGTTCAATCTTATATGACACATGTCCAAAACAATGCCGAAGAAGCCGTGAGGCAAATGTTAAAACAAGTTGCTTCTAGAGTTGGAAAAGAGAAGGGAACTTATATTATTGAAGAAGAAGACAATATGGATGATGGTTCCGTAATCCATTTGAAGCTCAGTATCGAGTCTACCAAAGGTGAAGCTATTTTTGACTTTGAAGGTACAAGTTCGGAGGTTTATGGCAATTGGAATGCGCCTGAGGCGGTAACAGCGGCGGCTGTCATATACTGCTTGCGATGTTTGGTTAATGTTGATATCCCACTGAATCAAGGGTGCTTAGCCCCTGTGAAAATCTTCATTCCGGAAGGCTCTTTCCTTTCTCCGAGCGATAAAGCTGCTGTTGTGGGCGGCAACGTACTAACTTCTCAAAGGGTAACGGACGTAATTTTGACTGCATTTCAAGCGTGTGCGTGCTCTCAAGGTTGCATGAATAATTTAACATTTGGGGACGACACTTTTGGTTACTACGAAACTATTGGGGGCGGGTGTGGAGCGGGGCCCACTTGGGATGGGACCAGTGGGGTTCAGTGCCACATGACCAATACCAGGATGACCGATCCAGAAGTATTTGAGCAGCGGTATCCTGTTATTCTGCATGGGTTTGGAATTCGAGAGAATAGCGGTGGGTCTGGATTCCATAGAGGGGGTGACGGGATTGTTAGAGAAATAGAGTTTCGGCGCCCTGTGGTGGTGAGCATACTTTCTGAGAGGCGAGTTCACGCGCCGAGAGGATTGAAGGGAGGAAAAGATGGGGCCCGAGGTGCAAATTATTTGATCAGGAAGGATAAGCGGAAGGTTTATCTCGGCGGGAAAAACACTGTCGAGGTTGATGCAGGTGAGATTCTTCAGATTTTTACTCCCGGGGGTGGTGGCTTCGGCTCCCCTCCTTGATTCTTCTTACTGTCCTGTGAGATTCTTATTTCTACTTATTAAAGAGTTTTCTCTGGAATAAAAGTAATTCTCTTGTATCGAGCACAAAGCGCAAACTATGAATCTGGGCTTAAAAAGGATATACTGTATTTAGAGGTTGGTCCCTCTATATCAGAGCAATGGTTGTAATAGCAGTTACGTAATTGAATCAGAATTACCAATAAACAATTAAGATGGAACCTACTAGTACAAAGACTTCGTCTTTTTTCAAGCAGTTGGAGATGAATAGGGACCCTCTCGCCATGTTGGAATAGGACCCCTCAACTAGTGGTTTTTTTTTTTTTTTTTGGATTGATACCTATCAACTTTGATTTTTTTAAAAAAATTTGTTAATTAAGTTATTTTCATCAACCAAATAATTTTTGTTAGATTTAACAACGATTAAGTAAAATCAATTTTTTTTAAAACATATTTTCAGTTGATAGAAAACTATGGTGTTTCTATGGTACAAAGAAAAACTATGGTATAACGAAAAACTATGGTGTTTCTATTTTGTCTGTACAATTGAATGTTTGGAAGAGGTGGTGGAGTGGCGATCTAAATGGAAACATGCCATGCTTTAATCTTGTTGGCTATTTATTATTGGGCTAAAATAA
Source organism: Ananas comosus (assembly GCF_001540865.1). Classification (NCBI taxonomy): domain Eukaryota; kingdom Viridiplantae; phylum Streptophyta; class Magnoliopsida; order Poales; family Bromeliaceae; genus Ananas; species Ananas comosus. The sequence goes on along the minus strand of NC_033624.1, from coordinate 15,070,312 downwards.
GTTTAATCTCGTGACAATAGACCCAGAAGGCTAATAAGTTGAGCTGGATGGATTTAATAAATTGAGTGGGGCTGCAGTCTACAAGAAACATAATGGCGAGAGATCAAACAATAGATCTAACGTCCAGATGAGTTTAGCCAGGTCAAAATTCGTGAGCGTTGTGATTGACCACGGTACGTACTTCATGGGATGAGGAAGCACAATTACGCTGCCATAAAAAATATTTTAAAGTGAAAAACATTCGAGAGTTATGAATTTTGAATAAAACTATTTTGAGAATTAGGCTATTATACTATTAATAGTACTAAGCACTCGATGTTATATATATATATATATATATATATATATATATATATATATATAGTGCGGCTAGAATGTTTATGGAAGCACGGAGGGCTCCGTGCTTCCACTTTGTTTTCGATATTCGGACTTTCGAATCGACGATCGGCTCCATTAAACTTGATCTAGAGTATTTGAAGTATNTAGTGATCGAAGTGGCTCAAAATCAACGGCTGAAAATAAAAATCTTACAAAATATGATGATATGACATTAAAATTTTAGATCAAAATTATTGATCTTGTTTTATATGGTATAAAGAATTTTCTATCAAAATTTCATATGATTTGGATATTTCTGCACCGTTAAACTTACAACCCGGCTCACCACGGCCCTTAAAATTATTGATTTTGTGCCCCTTCGATCACTAGGCAAATGATATCGAAAAATCACAAAATTTATTTTCTAGATACTTCAAATACTCTAGATCAACTCTAACGGAGCCGATCGTCGATTCGAAAGTCCGAACATCGAAAACAACTTGGAAGTACGGATGGCTCCGTGCTTCCATAAGCATACCAGCCCACTATATATATATATATATAGAGTTAGGCTCCTATGCTTTCGAAAGTATGGGAGGCCCCGTGCTTGTAAGTTGTTTTCGATGATGGGACATCCGATTCGGCGATCGGTTTCGTTAACTTGATCTACGCTATTGGAACTATCTAGAAACTAATTTTCATAATTTTTTGATTTCGTTTGTCTAGTGAACGAGTAGCCTCAAAATGATGGGACTATATATATATATATAGTCCGGCTATTATATTCATATGAGTTAGATTTTTTTGTATTCATAAATTTTTAGCCGTTAGATCTACTTCTTTGATTATTTCCATCCGTTAGATTATACTATTCAACTAACCACCCATTCAACCTTAGAGGATCACTATCATCCTAGCCACATATTTTTTCATCCAACGGTTGAAAATTTATGAGTATAAAGAGGTCTATATTCATAAAAGTACAACAGCAATTTATGAGTATAAATAGTTATATATTCATAAGAGTACAATAACCTTACTATATATATATATATTAACAAAAGTATTAGATAAATGGTTGATTTAAAGTCACATACAACTTGAAAATTTTGTTAAAAAAAATAAAATAAAATATAAATGACTAAAAAAATTCTAAAGTCAAAATGATTATTTTGGGTAAAAAATTAAAATTAAAATTAAAATTAAAATGGTTATTTTGAATTCCGGCTCCTCGAACTGCCAACAGCGATACGCTCACCGCGCGGTAATTTTAACCTCGGGATTTTCTGACGAAAACTCCACCAAAAAAATATTTTACAGAGAAAGAGACGAAACTGCAGAGGCAGTAAGCTCACTGGGCGGTGACTGGACTCATGAAAAAATATATCCCGGCCCAATATGCGATTTGGGCTGAATCTATTAACTACTGGACCGTGCGTGGGCTTTTCTCCGGCCCAAATACCTAATTGATAGGAGTTTAAAAAAAAAAAAAATTACGATATTTTTACGCAAATTTTCGTCTCATTTTTCATAATAAAGGGTCTATATTTACCATTGCTCAAAGATGATATGAAACAATTGAAAATAAAATCAGCTCATTATTTATAAAAAAAAAAAAGAATTCGAGCTCAGAAGTAAACTTAGAACGGATGGTTATATCGAATAGCTTTCAAAAAGTAAGAATTACAAATTTTTAAATTGTAGCGAAAGATTGTAGATCGTAATTTAAATAGTTAATTTTGTTTGCAGAAAGAAAGTTTGGATTGCTCAATATCATATAGCGCACGAAACTTAAATTTTATAATAAAATTACTTGTTTTACTAATTAATGTTAATCTCTTTCGTGTGATGATGCCTTGCAAGATGGTGAGGCTTTTAATGAAGATTATTTGTCCTTTCATATTATTCCTTAAATTATGTTAAAAATTATTAAAATGAAGAAGTTTGTCAACCGTTGGGTAGCACTAGTAAAATCTACAATTTAACTGTTTACTGTTTACATCATGTGATGTGAGGAGGAAGAAAAATTGCGCTGCAATAAGAAAATATTTTATAATAAAAAATATTAAAAAATCTTAAATTTGGAATAAAAATATTTTAAGAATGACTAACTCGTAAAAATTAACAAAATTATAAGATACATGGCTGATTTAAAGTAGCATACTATTAGGAAATTTTGTTAAAAAAGTTAAAATAAAAATGGCATAAAAAATTTTAAAATTAAAATGGTTATTTTGGGTTTCAGCTCACTCGAACCCAGACGTGGTGAGTCGAACTCAAACGGAACAGTAGTCCACGCAGCAGCAATACGGTCACCGCACGGCAAGCGTAATATCGTTGTGTTTTGATTAAAACTCCACCAAAAAAATTATTTTGCAGCGAAAGAGGTGAAACTGACTGGGGGGTAAGCTCACTGGGGAGTGACCGGACTCCCAAGGCAACACGGGCCTGCTTTGAACTACCTATAAAAATATAGCCCGGCCCAAAACAGGACCACAGCGCGAGCCAATGCGATTTGGGCCGAATCTATTGACTACTGGACTGTGTATATGGGGTTTTTCCCCGGCCCAAACAGTTAATTGATAGGAAATGCGATTTTTTTTATTTTCCCCCAAAATTTCATGTCATTTTTTATGTTAAAAGGTCCAAATTTATGGCCGTTTAAAGATGAAATGAAACATTGAAATTTTATAAAATCAACTTGTTATTTATTTATATGTAAAAAAATAATAATTCTGGCTCAAAAGTAAACTTAGAATGGGTGATTACGCTGAATAGCTTCCAAAAAATAAAGAGTTTTAGAATTTAAATTATAGCCATTGCGACATTTAAAATGTTGAAATAATCCTCAAAATATTATTTTAGTGTTTTTAAGCTAAATTTTTTTGAAAAAAGAATTATCGAGGAAAGAAGTGAATTTTCAAATCTCAAGATTTAACGGATTGTATACGCAAAAAATTTTAATTCATGCCATGTTAAATTTCTGTGATAAAAGAAATATAAAAATTTCGCAACCAAATAGACCCTAAAAGAAACATTTTCATCATGGAAGAAAGAGAATTAAAAAATCCAGAATCTTTTTTTTTTTGAAAACAAATGTCTAAGAATAAAGCATCGAGGCGCAGAATCGCCGCAAAAGTGAAACTTACCCCCTTTTTTTGGTAAAAACCCGAGACATACCAAAAATAGAATTATCAAAGCACGTGCCGGTCACGTGCGCACTGTTACATTTGGTCCGAGGCCCATTCGAGTCGTACTGGGCCCGAATACCTTTCGGGCCGACTCTAAATATTCGGGTCGCATGCTACGAAATGGACCCAACAAAATGGGCCTAAAACTCTGACATACGTTACATTATCACACTTTTACTTCACGAACACACACACAATGATTTTATATCCATCACAAACAGATCGATCAAGCGTCCTTTGATGAGCCAAACAAAACCAAAATCAAACAGTTAGCACTCCCCAACCCCACAAAAAAGCTTTAAATTTACAGCTAAATATTTCTTCGCAACAAAAGATTGACTTTAAAAACAAACAAAATGATTCATCGGTCCACGGCACTCTCGATCAGAGCATTCCAAAGCAAAATCTGTATGAAACTTATTATACCGAATTCTCTCGGCAAAAGCTTTAAACAGCATAAGCAACACAGCGCTTGATTTCATGGTGCTTAGATGCATAGAAATCTTCTAAAGAAAACAGTATTAAAGAAAGCATTTAAGTACAAAATTTAACGAAGAAACAATCTGAAAATAATTACCCTTATCTTCAATTGAAAATAAAAAATATATCTGAGGTATCACTTCACAAAATCGTTCACTGCTTCATAGATTGACTAACCTGCAATGACTACAGAAGTCTGCTGAGAGACTTAATAAGCAGCTTCAAGTTCCGCCTTGTAGCCTCATCACCCGTGAAACCAGATAGATCGGAGGTGATACTCTATGATTATTATGGACTCAGTAAGAATTTGATAAAATTTTGCTTCTATTTTGACGTTGGAAAAAAAAAAAAAGTAAAACAGCTAACCTCAATGTTTTTCAGTGTGAATATAAGGGCGAAAATAGACTGCCTGACCAGATCAGAATTCTCGGGGGTAAGAATGGAAGATTGCACTTTTCTGTACGATAACACATATACAAAACATTTCAAGCAAAGAAGTTTCCTTCCATATTTTTCAAATGTTATACACATAATGAATATATCATAGATATAATACTGACCTCAAATCATTGGTTGTTTCGGCTAGAGTTTTGGTTAAGCTCTCCACATCCTTTAGAAGAGCGCTATCGCGAACCTCAGCAAGCAAAGGTTGAATATCTTCAGCTAAGGCTTCAATCTGTTACATCACTAAAGCAAACTACTATGCATGTAAGCATGCGTATCAAACACATGTTATATAGCTCAACATGATTTAATCTTTTTTTAAAAAAAAAAAAAATTCCGGAACTGCAAAGATTTAGAGTGAATTCAAAAGACGTACTAAGCAAAATTAAAGTAACAGACGAAGTAAAGAAGACATTAAGAGGAAACAGATGTTCTTTGGGCTCTAATATTGGAGTTTAGATGCACAAAAATTTCGAGTCCAGTAAAGGAGAACTGAATGTACTTTAATTCTCAGAGAGGAAGCAAAAGCAATACAGAGAGGTACAAATTTGAAAAAGAAAAATACAAAAATAATAATACTAATAAAAGAAGAAGCTAGGTTGAAATCGATACCTTGTAAGTTTAAATATAGCCATTTCAAAATGAAGTATAGTTCAGATAGTGTTTGCATGAATTGTTTAAAATAAAGCAAAAATATGATGAACCAAGAAACTGGAGAACTCTCCGCACCTTTGCGATGAGAGGCTGCGCTTCCTCCATCATGGAAGCAACTTTCTCAGCCAATCTATAACTTCTGGTAACACCAATTTCCTCCATATCTCGTCCAAGACGGGTGAATATTCCAACTAATTCATCCAAGCTAACCCCTTGCTGTCCTTTCATTCTTTCCTTGTCGCAGACGATAAGACCTTCTTTAACACAAGCTGGGTCAAGCGGGCCAACAGAAGGCGTGGGAAGCGGATCTCTCGGAGTAATATCAATTTTAGTCTCCATCAGAAGGCCCGATTGATTCACCTCAATCAACGAATTTCGAGGTACAATGAATTTATCATCCTCAACCTGCCAAAAATTATATCAATTGGGACACTAGCTCCATCTTATCCTAACTAATAAACCAAAAAGTGACAAATGTTGACAGTTTAAATTTATGCATCTAAAAATTCTAATAATCATGAATTCATGATTCCCGTATTCATCCTCAATATGGAAAATTAAAGCATATCAACTTCTTCAATATCATAATATTTGTACACAACATATGGCAAGCTTTGCATTCCTTACAAGTTACATCCACTTTGGTAACGGTAAAGCTTCTGAACAGCTTCGAAAGCAACACAAAAGAAAAAAAGGAAATAAACCCTGCTGCTTAAATTACATGTTTAGCATTACTTGGAACGCATCTGAAGAAGTTGCAGAACAAAAATTAAATAACATTCAAAAGCTTACATCTTCATCCAACAAATAACAGTCGCTCTTTGTGAATTACTGCTCACATAAAGCAATAAGAAACATGGATATGCAAGGTTAACTTCAGACTTATGCAACGTACTAGTGAAAACATTCAAGTCCTAGGCACCAATAATGACTACAAATATTTTTCTCGAAATTGATGCATATCAATGAATACCTGAAATCATTAGAAAAAAAAAAAAAAACCCTACGTCACCACCTGCTCAATGTTGAATATGTTGAGCAGGAAAAATAAAGGTTAAATGTAGCCACTATATGTAAAATAATGGGGATATAAGGTGAAATGTACACTTCTGCAACATAACATTGAACACATTCAAGTCCTGGGAAAATGCAGAATAACTACGCTAAAACAACTTCTCGCCAGCAAAATCATATGTTAATAATATATCCAGAATAGTCATAAAAAATGCACTTAGATTAATAAATTATTTTCCATAGAATCTAAAGTACAAACGCTCACCTCAACAATTGCATCAACACTCTTTAGCGACGAGTCAACCTGAACCACACTTCCCACCGTCACACCGCGAATCCTAACAGGCGTTCCCACACAAATCCCACAAGCCTGGGAGAACTCAAAAACCGTCTGATATTTCCTGAACCTCGATCTCAGCTGAAATCCTCTTAGCCATGCTATAGTGAGAGCAAGAAGAGCCGCCCCCGACACCATAAAAAGCCCAACCCCTCCTTCCCATATACTCTGCCGACCAAACCCAAAATCACTTAGCGGCTGTAAGGTCTGCCGCCACAAAGCCTTCGGCACATCGAGAATGAGTGTAAGCGGGTTGTTTCCTTTTCGGGAAGGTGATGGGTTATGGCTAGAACCAGAAGAACTTGCCTTTATCGGAGTAGTAAGTTTCCTCTTCGAGGGGTTTGGGGGAAGATGAGGGCCAAAGTTCTGAAATTGGCTTGCCGGGGAGGTCAACGGTGTTGGTACTAACAAGGGTTTAGATGCAAAAACCTGAACGGATGTGCCGAGGAGCATCTTCCCAGTGCTAAATTCGATACTCGTAAACACTAATCAGGAAAAACAATTAGGGTTTTGTGTTGTCAATCCTTGTAACGAACCCTAGCTAAGCTCATCATCTTTTAGGCATCTACAAAATCATGCATCAGCTATTTCACCAACAATTACACCGCAAAAACCCTCGTGAGCTAAAAAATCTAAACGACGAGGTCGGTATCTGCTGCAGCAAACAAAAGCGCCAACAATCACAATGATTGCACACAGAAATGGACAAAAATTTGCATAGATGAGCGATTGAGCTCGTTGGGATCAAAGAGAAACCCTATGAAATCGTACAATCGGATTGGATTAGGGTTCGAACCTGGAGAAGGGGATCGCCGATCAGATCGTTAGGGCTCGACGAGCATCAGACGAGTGGGGGGGAGAGGACGAATCCGTAAAACGTAAAGTAGGGTTTCATTCACTGCTCCTTTCTTTGAACGATCCCTTGTCGGAGAGATACCAGTGAAAACAACAAGGAGGAGAGAATTTTAAAAAAAATAAAAAATAAAAAAAATCGCATATTACGCATTGGCCCGGGCCGAAGCCATGTTGTATTGTTGGGCCGGGCTCTATATAGGTAGGCCGTGAGTTGGGCCCCACCAAACTGCATCGATGTTGAAGGAACCTCCACCGTCAGATGCTGTTGATCGTGCGCGCGAGCCGTTGATTGCAATGTGGGCCCACGAGTCCACGTGTCAATATT